>NC_133326.1:19407001-19671788 GCF_042186555.1 Aquarana catesbeiana
GTTGGCTCTCCTAAGGTCTTTTAATGTCAATTACTTTTGTTTTGTGCATCGAGGCCTTTGGGTAAGACTGCGTAGGTTAAGCATTTTATTAAATATAAGAATACAAATGCATGGCAGGGGAGATCCCCATATCCACATTGATTGTGTGGATGCAGGGATCTTTTAAGGTTTTCTTCGTTCAACCTGTTGGGTTCAAAACTCAGCATGTATACCCAGCTTTGGTCATCCCTGCTCCTTCAGAGCCTTTCTCTTGTGAGGCCAAGGGTTGAAAGTTTAAGGCTTGGTCTTTTTGTCAGCCCTGGACTATCTGGAGCTGTTGTGCAGACAGTTATTCCTAAGGATCTCTTTTTAAATTGTTACTAAACCCAGGAGTCTGCATTCACTATATCTGGTCTCCAGCAGTACATAGAACATGGAAATGCAGTTATTTGGTAAATACCGTATAAACTGTTAAATACCCTTTCTCATCAAAAGTATATAGCAGTCTTGTGACTTCTATCAGTGTCTATTTAAAGTTTGTAGGAGGAGTTTTCATTCTCCTCTGACTGTCCTATTAGGTTGCAGGAACCCTGACCCCTCTGTCTGGACAGTGCTGATTGGCCCTGTGCTGATCATATGCCCCCCAAAAAAGAATGAAAAAAAAAAATCTGTAGCAATATACCCCAAACTGAGAATGTGCAGAGTGCCCCCAAGGCTCTGTTCTATCAGGAGATGGATTGGGCACTATGGAAGAAGGGGAAGATCAGAGAAGAAAGGATCAAACAGGCTTTTTACACAATGAACAGGATTAACCCCTTAGGTTCCGCAGTGAGTATAACAAGCATGCTTTACTGCATATACAGACTGATTTTACTGTTGTGGGTTTAGTAACACTTTAAGACTGAGAAACCTCCCAGTGTTTCCTTTTGTTGACCAGTTTTTGTTGGCAAGTTCTCCCTGTTTGGCTGGTTGAATGTTACTTGTTGCTTTCTTTTGGCTGAAAGCTTCTGTCATTTTGAACTCCATGTCCTCTGAGGTAGTGACTTGACTTTGATGAC
Organism: Aquarana catesbeiana; assembly: GCF_042186555.1. Lineage (NCBI taxonomy): Eukaryota > Metazoa > Chordata > Amphibia > Anura > Ranidae > Aquarana > Aquarana catesbeiana. Next base: position 19,408,039 of record NC_133326.1, read on the forward strand.
TCCAGAACTGGTCTGAGGATCAGGTCTCTTTTTTTTTCCCCCAATATGCAAATCTCATGTAGGCAGCAGCAAATAACCCAAGTGTCTAAGAATTTCTATATTTCTAAAAAAAAAAAAAAAGAAAGAAAAATTTACGGTAAGTACAAAACACCTGTTCCATCATTTCTTTTTTGATGCCATAGAGAGTGAGGGAAAATTGTCCCCAAATGGGTCACAAATGGCAATAAAAGCTGACTTTTCTCTATACAAAATGCATAGAAAAAGTGGTAAAATGCTTTTATCTAGTCGGGCATCCATGGCTAGAAGAGAGAAACATGATGCACCATTTTTTTTTTTTTTTAACCTGGGATCAGTCCTCCTAACGTTCCCTACTTTGGTTTCATGTTCCTTCTATCATTGTTGGGCACAGCTTGTGCCCAGCGATTCAGACATTTGGAGATTTTCCTCCTCCGGATCCAAGATGGTTGTTGCTAGCAAAAACACACCAATTATCTAATTCCTGTTATGTGAACTCTTAAAAATCGGTCATCAGTGGGAGTTGCATTTACAGCTGAACATCACATGCTACAGGACATTTAGCAAGCTTATGCAATGTTCGTATTGCATAAAATTATTTCAAGAAATATATAAAAACACCACTCTGCTATCCAGGCGTACGGGGGGGGGGCGCATGGACCCCCTGGAGCATGGGGCCGGGTCGCAATGGAGACCCCTGTATCTCCACCCTTGTCCTGAACATATAGGGATATAATATCTTGTATTTCTCCCACCACTCCTCTATAGCCAGTGAGTTTCAAGAGTTTGACTATAAAGATCCTGACAAGGTGGTACAAGGTACTTGTCTGGGATAGTCATCCAGGAGCAGGGATGACCAGGTCTGTGTAGCTGCACTCAGGAAAGGGAAACCAGACTGTGTATAATAAAGTATGTTTTTTTTTTTTAGCAGTGAAACAAAATACGGTACATCCAAACACCAGCAAACAGAATACGCCTCAAAAATTAAAATATAATAAACAATAAACCAAGTGACAAAATACCTAACTAGCAACCCAACTATGATACAATATATACAGACAAAAGTGAAGCATGGGTCAACTGGGTAAACTGAAGGTGCAAAGAACAGTCAGGAAGGGGGGGGGGGGCGGGATCAGGAACAAGGGGGAGCAGATATGAGGCGCAGGATCAGGCAAGAATTAGGCTTAGGATAATTCGGCAAGCATGAATCTGGCTATCGGGAAGAACACTGGCGCAAGAGGGAATAGTAAAGGAAAAACTAAGCACCCTCCCAGCAGCCAGCATCAGGTGAAGACTGATTACTGAGATCTGCTGGGAGACCTGCTGGTGGACACCGGAACTACAACCTTCCCCTCTGAACCACAGTGCCAGCAGGAGCGCATGCAGGTCTTGACCTATGTTGGAGATGCTGTGAATCTGATGGTACACTTCTCCATTTTTTTTTTTTTTTTGGTCATGCACTAAACTTGAACCCTTCTAGACGAAGGTCTCCAGAATATAGGTCTATACATGAGGTTCAGTGAGGCTAACTGAATGGATCATATCCCTTTTCTTGCAAATCCCCCCTTTTTTTTTTTCTCTAGGCCTATTCCCACTCTATACCTCTATCCCTTTCCTCCCGCTCCTTGCCTTTTCATTTTGGGTAAATGACTTCTGGATACTTGGTTGGTGGTCCTTACTATACTTTTGCTCCCTGTTTTAGAACACAGGATTGGAAAGTCAAATCTTGTTCTGCTCAGTTATATAACTTTGAGCGGTGTGCGACCTTCACTGACCATTTACCTCCTGGATTGCCGCTCCTAAAATATGTTGTGCGTTGCTTCTCAACAGCTGTTTGTGTATCTTTTCTATTAGGCCTTACGATAGACTGTCTCTTAATGTGTATGTAGCGAACCCCCCAAGGAGCCGCAAGTAGAAAGGGATCCCCCCACCCAGCACAGCCAGGCACACTGCATCTTTACAGCACACTTGAGTCAAAGAACAGTCCAGTGCTTTGTTTTGTGTTTTATTGAGGGAAAAAAACTTGGATAGGGATTAGGGTATTATGGGATGCCCACTTGAACTTCAGCAACAAAATCTCCAGGAACACAACTATATACAGTCTGTATATACCTCTCCTACCTCCAGCAAAATCTTACTTGTAGAACTACTGCTCCCAGGACCAGCTGGCACTGTTTGGATGATCTAACAAAGGCTTGGTTAGACCGGTAGCAGATGCCCTATACAGGCAGGGGCCGCAGGCCCCTTTGTTAGTGTAGCAAAAACTCCTAGTGCCCAGCTGTGCTCCTCCTGTGGCCTCTGCTCCTACCACCACCTCTTCAGGCACTGCCAGCCCACCTGGCTACAGCTGCATCTTTTATTAGCCCTCCTGGCTAACACTCCACAGTCCTCCCAGACTGACTCTGCATCCATCCCAGACTACTTGCACCCAGTCCTCTCAGGCATGCCTCTAAATCCTCTTGACTGCAACACTCAACCAGCCTACCTGGCTCTTCCTCCTTGGAGATTTGCCCGGCAGTGTAGTTATGCTGTCCAGTTGCTCCCATGCCTCTGCTCATGACAGCTCTGTGTGTGTGTCACGAAGAGGGTCCCTTCCGCACCCGAGCTCAGGCCCGAGTTACACCCCCCCTTTCAGACTAGGGGGCTACCCTCAAGGGCCACCGACAGTCTAAAACTCCATCTTCAGCTTCGACCTGAACTTCACTGCCACAGCTGGGCTGACCCAGAGTATTTGATGGGGCCTGCCAACCCATCTGTTGTGGCTTAGTTAGGGCCCTCAGAATTCTCGAGGCAGCTCCTCCTCGCCTCCACTCCCATTCTTCTAGAACAGTGGTTCTCAACCCCTGTCCCCTGGACCCACTAACAGGCCAGGTTTGCAAGATAAATGAAATGCCTCATAGGTGATAACATTTGCTGCTCAGTGATTGCAGTATTCTAGTCTGCATCTCCCCAAGGTAATACTTAAAATCTGGCCTGTTAGTGGACCTGAGGACAGGCGTTGAGAAGCACTGTTCTAGAATCTTCTACCCGTTTATGGAATTAGGGGGAGGTCTCAGATGCTGCCTGTGAGTCATCCAGCTCTCCCTGAGTCACTCAAACCCTGACCCAGAAAAACGTCCAGCCTCTCCCCATGGCTGGGAATTTAGAAAAAAAATGGCTTCTGGGCCCAGGAGTAAGGGCATCCCATAAAATTACAGTTTTTGGGAGGGGAAGGGAGACAACTTGGATGGGGCTAGTCACAAATTACCATATGAAAAAATACATAATTTCTTCACAGTAAATACTTACAATGCATCTCTACAATATTTACAGCCTATTTTCAGGTCCCCACAGCTAACTACACTGTATTTAAGGCAGAATAGGGCTGGAGCACCTTCCCCTTGAGGAATGCCCTCTTAGCCTGCTGGAAAACATTGTCTGTTAAAGAGCAGGGTGAGCGGCCCATCGCAACGACACCTGAAAAACAGAAAAACACAAAATATACATCTCTACCGCTAACTTCAGCTAACTATTCACAGGTTCTATCAGCAGGAGGTTATGATCCCACTGACAGAAAAATAAACCGCAAAGTACAGTTTTTTTTTTCTTTTTATTCTGTCAACAGGTGGTTATGATTCTGCTGACAGAAAATAAGCAGTGTAAGGTACACAGTCTTCTTTAGAGTCCCTGGTGGGAGGGCCCCTCCCAGTCTTTCCCAGTATTCTTTAGAGTGCCTGGTGGAAGGTCTTCTTTAGAGTCCCTGGTGGGAGGGGAGGTTCTTTTCAAAAGCTTGTATCAGGATTCTATGCCTCACCCATGTTCATCAGTGGGAAGTGTTCATCCAGCTGGCATAGGTCAGGGTGGCAGGCTGGCCTAGCCCAAAAAGAACAGGAAAGCAAGGCACAGGCAGCAATCTCCCAGCTGTCCAGGTGACAATCTCCACCTGTGAACTGCACACTCCAGCAGTCATTCACGCATAGAGATCTGGATCAGGCAACCTTCTCACGCTGCCATCAGCTATTTTTACTGCGACAGAGTGGCTTCTAGCTGGCTGGTCCCACCTTCACGATCACCACTCTGTCCTTGTAGATTACTTTCCCTAACCTCCGTTCCTGGTGAATGTCCTGAAACCGGACCCAGGTCTCCTCACAGTCTGGCACCTGCAGAGACTTAGGGATGTGCATATATTCCCATACCAGGTCATCCCCTCACTCTGGGAGTTCTCTGGCATCCATGGTATCAGGAGGGACATTGGGGTAGTCCAGATCCCACTACAGAGCAGTCTTGCGCTGAACCTCCCGCTGGAACACGGAAAACCTGGGCAGCTCTCTGGGTTTCCCTTTCCATGGAAGGACACAGGCGTTGGGCGACCTCACTACCCGCTGCCTGTATTCAGAGCCTTTGGTCTGGGTGGTTGAGGGTCTGACTCTGATGTGGAAAGTCCGCTGGACACTGATTGGGGCTTCAATGGCTCCTCTGGTCCCTCCTCTTGCCTCTGAGCAGTTCCCCATTCCCACTCCTCCTCCGAGCTGCTGTTGGATGACCAGTCTGCAAACTCATCATCCATGGGCCCAAAGTGTGCTGGGTCACCTGAAGACTTGTCATCTTCCTGCAAAAGGCTCCTTCCAGGCGGGGCTGCCGATATTAACATGTACCGCCGGCACTTCAGGGATGTCATCTGGCTCCTGCTGGGCATCACTCACAAGTGCCAGGTCCCTGACTGGGCTGCAGGCCATGGCGGATCTCCAACCTTCCTCCCCAATGTCGCTGTTTTTCACAGGGGAGTTACCAGGCTCCGACTCTACCTTGTCTGGATGATCCAAGGCCCTCACCTGCCTTCCGGGAACTTCCGCGGCTGCAATGTGCAAAGTCCTGACTACAAGTCCACTTGGTAGTACTGTGGCCCCTGCTTAGTGGGTGTCAGCCGGAGGAGCGGCTCGTCACAGTGACTGCACCGGATCCAGGCACTGACCACCGAAAATGGGACACAGCAGGCACAGTTGCTCAGTCCCCTCGATCATCCCGAGGACGAATCCCCTGTGATGCTCCAGTGGAACACTGGTGTTGACCAGTGTCTGCTCCTGCAGATCAGGCAACTAAGTCGAAACTGGGTACACATGTGCATCCTCTGCCATCTTGCTAATTCTCTCTCTGCTAGCAGGGAATGTTGGGTCTCTTCCGGGGTGTGACTCCACCCCCAAGCTTCCAGACTGGCTGGCGCCTGCAACGCTGATAAACAGGCCTTTTCCTGTGCTCTCTTGCTCTCTGCACTGAGGTTTGCAGGCACACCAATAATTGCAGAACTTGCCCAGACTGTGCCGGAGCAACTGGGAGCAGGTGGTAGCTGGCGTTTGTGGTTGCCTTTGGTAACAACAAAGTCTCTGGCACATGTCTCACTGTAGTTAGCAGGTTTAGGACAGTCCTTCCCATCATCCATGATTGGGCTACTGGCAAACTCCCCCTGCAGGCACCAGCTGGCTTACCCCAATCATCATGGGCAACAGCAGACGTTTCTGTGCATACTTTACTGTGTTTAGCAGGATTTTGGAATATAGTCACCTTTTTCTAGCTTTTAAGCAGATCGCTGGAAGTATTTGTAATCTGTGGGCACGTTTGCCATGGGTAATAGCGCACACTTTGTTAATCCATGGGCGTGATCACCCGCCGCGGTTGCCACAGGTGACAGCACATGGTACAGTTCACTGAACAGCAGGTCATCCAGCCCTCCCTGAGTGACTCAAACACTGACCCAGAAAAACACAATTTACCTAATCTAACAAAACCTATTGTAGCACATTTAGGCTCTATTCACACCTGAGCGTATCGATTTACTGGCGTTTTTCTGACTTTTTTGTTGAGCTTTTTTGGCCGCATTTTACAAGCTTAGTTAAAGCATTTAAGAAGTGTAGTACAAGAGTTTTACAGCTTCAGGCGTTTTAGTTTAGCTTGTGCACCTAAAGAGTATAAAGAAACAAGGAAGAAAGGAAGAAGGGGCCGGTGCCCCGGAAGAAGAAAAAGGGGGGGGGGGGCACAGTAGAGGAAAGGAGAGAGGAGGGGGGGGCAATAGGAATATGGGGACACACTTTTTTTTTCAACAATGCCCTTCTATGAAAATTGAAAATAGAGATTAAAAACAGAGAGATAGAGATAGATATATATAGAGAGAGAGATATATCTATCTCTCTATATATCTAGCTCTCTATATATCTATCTGTATAGATATATCTATATAGATCCCCCTGTTAATGGAAGCAGTCATTTTTTTCCATAATTTTAATGTTTTCTGAATAATTTGTACAAACAAGAGGTTATCATACAGAATGTAACAAATAACGCTTATATTGGAAGAATGGTAAATACAGTAGTGTATGTGTGGTTCATCTGATAATAATTTTGTACTCTTAGCAGTCAGTTTTGATCTTGGTACATGTAATATATAATAAGATGTTCTGGATTTCTCCCATGGAGGAGAAGTTCATAGCTGTGTAGGCTAATAATCTGCCAAGTAGATTTTGTAATTAATGAGGATGATATTTAAATTTAGCAAAACACGAGCTGGAGTCATCTGACCATATTTCAAAGTGAGTTCAGTCTTCATCCAGCGGGATGTAGGCTGTCAGCTGTATGTCATTTCCTTCTTTGTGCCGACTAATTACCACACCTGAGCTTGGTGAACTTATCCTTCTACATTTTGCCCTGAAGACCTGATGAGATGAAGTAAATGACTGGGGGGAGGAGGCGGGATGCTTAGTCAGTGGCGCTCCATTTGTGGGGGGGGGGGGCGGCAGATGGACCAGACCACGAACGCTGCAGCCCCGCCCCCGTCGCAGGCTCACTTAACCCTTCAGGTGTACATGGCTCACTTGCCTCTCCTCTGCAGTACTCTGCTGGCGGGGATTCTCTGCCTCCTGCCACATCCGATCCTACACAGACCGGGTACCCTGAGATCAGCACACACAGCCCGATTTCCCGCCCTGATCACTGACCCAGATCCCATCCAAGATGGGTGACAGTGCGAGCAGGTGTCCGGGCAGAGCCACCGAGCAGTGTGGACTCGTCTCTCGTCATCACTCTGAGCACATTGTCGTCCTCCCGGAGCTGCGCTGATTTGACGCCTCTGATGGGAAAGGAAGAGGAGGCGGCAAGGCTGAGGGCAGTGTGTTCCCGGAGAGCACCGACTGCATCACGGGGGCTGTGTGTCCACTCCCTCCCTCCTCGACCAATGGGATCGCTTCTCCTTTTGTCCAATTGGTACATGGGTCTCAGGACCCACTTCCTGATTGGCCAAGAGGAGAAACAGTGTGGCAATAGCAAATATTCATTCGCTATTGCCACATAACTGGGTGGGCTCAGGGCGCAGTTCTCTGGGCCCCCGAGCCCACCCTTTTTTAAAGCCAATTAGAGCCTCAGGCTCTAATCCATGTAGAAAATAATTAACAAATTAATTAAAACCACGCTTTCTGGAAGTGCAAAGTGCAAAAAAAAAAAAATTTAAATCTCTTTTCACACAAACATAGTAAAAAGGTGCCAATAAGAACTAAAACATAAACGCTCTCAACTAAAGTCCAATTGTGAAAGCACCGCAAAAAGTGTTAGATAACGCGTTCAAAAAATATATATTATATTAAATACAAAAAAATCAAAAAATGGGACAAAAAATATTGTTCAAAATAGACAAATTCTGAATGACTTCTGGAAAAATCTTCATAATAGGCGTTCATCAAAGGGGTTTAATCCACCATTACAGGTGTCAAACACGTTACAATGGAAAAAGCCATGCAGGTCGCAGCACTCCTGACTACACAGCATCCGGATCTAGCCGCGGTTGTGTGAATCCATCTGGCTTTTTCCATTGTAGCGTGTTTGACTCCTGTAATGGGTGTCACTACATTCTGGTGAGTAGACTGTGTGGCCGGTGATGGTGGTGGATTAAACCCCTTTGATGAACGCCGAATATTATGAAGATTTTTCCAGAAGTCATTCAGAATTTGTCTATTTTGAACAATATTTTTTGTCACTTTTTTAAATTTTTTGGATTTAATATAATATATATATTTTTTTGAAGACATGTTATCTAACACTTTTTGTGGTGCTTTCACAATTGGACTTTAGTTGAGTGTTTATGTTTTAGTTCTTATTAGCACCTTTTCACTATGTTTGTGTGACAAGAGATTTAATTTATTTTCTTTTTGCACTTGCACTTTACAAAGAGCGCGGTTTTAATTAATTCGTTAATTATTTTCTATTTGCTTTTTTATACAACGTGCTGCTTCTATTTAAACTATACGTTTATTCTTAATTAACTAATTATTTTAAATTTTTCATCTACGCGGGTTACTGGTGTTTTTCCATTTATTTTCTAATCATGTGGTAAAAAAAAAAAAGCCCCCTTTATTGAAATCCATGTGTCCAACGCCCTGCATGCAGTTTAGGGGGCCAAATGCATGGATTGGGGGGGGGGGGCGCGGTGCCCCTAGTGGACGAGCCACCACTACTTGAAGTATATTTCCACTTTTGCTGTCAAATTTGAGAAAACTTCACTGTTATGCATTTCTTCTCACACAGCTTTCCTAAAAATAATTGAAAACATTTTCTAATTGCTTCTTTGGAGCAGGCCTTTGAGCAGACAGCAGACTACTCTGAACAATTATGAAGTGATAGTGGAGTGACAAAGTAGACGCAGACTTGTTTTTCCCTCATTGCCACACAATGCAGAACCTATGCGGTGAGATCTTTTTTTTTTTTTTTTTTCACATGGATCATATCCGCCAAAAAAATCTTACTCAGATATGACATATTTAATTGTATATCTCTGTTTTATACTTTGGAGATCACCGCAGAGTTAGCGTCATCCTAGCTGTCCAGTGGGATGAAAGCGGCTAGCTTCTGCATGTTGTCTAATTAGCACCGGTAGAATTTCGATGATCAAAATCTTCAAATACTCCCAACTGTGTCTAGTTATGAAATATCTACCTGAAATGTTAATGGTCCTGGCTGCTGTGTGTAGAGACCAAACACGGGTGATTTATGCCTGGCAGAACAGTCGTAAGAAGATATCACCAGAAATAAAAAAAAAAAAAAATTTAAATAATAATAATTAAATAATTTTATTTAAAAAAAAAAAAGGCAAATGTCAATGATTTGTCACACAGTGATTTAGCAAACGAAATATCATTCAGCGAGGGTGAATATCTACTTTAATTATCTACATAGTACCATCCCTTTTCCCATGGCACTAAGTAAAATTCCAGCGTTTCTGATATCACATTAAAGTAGATGGTTTGAGTGTAGAAAAGTGCAAAGCTTGACAGTAAGCAGGTGGTTATCCTTAAAAAAAAAAAAAAAAAAGCAATAATAACTATTGCACAGCGTTCAACAATAATTAATAGAAGAGAGGGGTTGGCATAAGAGTTCAACATAAAAAGCCTTGCGGATGGAAGAAAATTAAGCCAAAAAAGTAACTTGATGATGGATAATATCCAAGTCTTGAGTAAAACCCAGTGCACAGTTAATAAGTAAAAGAAAGAGGGGCGCCACCATCTAAGTGTAGCCTTTTTTTTGTAGGAATAAAACATAATAAACGTTTTATTTATACTAATAAATGACTACACTTTAAAAGAAACAGGGAGCCAGCATTTAAAAGAAGTTTGATTTTTTTTTTTTCTGAATCGTACTTGGATCAGTCCGATGCTACATCCTTCCCCCGCCGGCTTTAACACTGAGAACTGAGCGCTCAAACACCGCCGATCGCTCGGCTCTCAGGATGCAGCATCACTCAAACCCGACTGAGCTCGTCCCTGATGACTATCTCTGCTTCACTCCATTCTCGTGGACATTCAAGGCTGGCTAATATAAATTGATTTTTAGGAGGTTGTGATCGTATGTGTTTAAGTTAAGTAAGTTAAACAGACCCTGTCGACTAAAATTGCAGTTAAAACCACGTGAAAATCAATATTTTTTTAAGGTTGTTTTTATTGATTTTGCAATTGAGAAATACGAAGAAGTGTACGAAGTTTACAGATGCATCTACAGTCGGGAAATGTAACCTACGGCGCTGTTAAAAAGTATTTGCCCCTTCCTGTTTTTTTTTGGTTTTTTTTTTTCAAATTTTTGTTACATTTAAATGATTCAGATCATCAAACTAATTTTAATACTACACAAAGATTACCCGCGTAAATACAAAACGCAGTTTTTAAATGATTTCATTTATTAAGGGAAAAAAGCTGTCCAAACCCGCGTGGCCCTATGTGAAAAGTAATTGCGCCCCCCCACCCACACACACCCACACACACACACACACCCACACACACACACACACTTGCCACACCCAGGCCTGATTACTGCCAGACCTGTAGAATCAAGAGATCACTCAAATAGAAGCCGTCTGACAAAGTGACGCAAACTAAAAGATCTCAAAAAGCAACACATCATGCTGCAATCTAAGGAAATTCAATAACCGATAAGAGACAACGTAATTACACATGTATCAGTCTGGAAAGGGTTACAAAACCATTTCTAAGGCTTTGGGACTTCAGCGAACCACGGTGAGAACCATTATCCACAAATGGAGATGTGGCAGGCTGATCAAAATTACTCCAAGAGCATGATGATGAATCCAGGAGATTATAAAAGAACCCATAACAACATTTAAAGAACTGCAGGCCTCACTTGCCTCAGGTGAGGTCGGTGTTCATGATTCAACAATAAGACAGAGACTGGGCAAAAATGGCGTCCATGGGAGAGTTCCAAGGCCAAAGCCACTGTTGACCAAAAAGAACACAAAGGCTCCTCCCACGTTTGTCAAAAAAAATCTTGATTATCCCCAAGACTTTTTGGCAAATATTCTGTGGACTGATGAGACAAAAGTTGAACTTTTTGAAAGGTGTGCGTCCCGTTACATCTGGCGAAAAAAGAACATGGCATTTCATAAAAAGTACGTCATCCCAACAGTCACCGTGTGGTGGTAGTGTGATGGTCAGGACCTGGACGACTTGCCATCATTGATGGAACCATAAATTCTGCGCTCTGCCCGAAAATCCTAAAGGAGAATGTCCGACCATCAGTTCCTGACCTCAAGCGCACTTGGGTAATGCAGCAGGACAATGATCCGAAACACAACAGCAAGTCCACCTTTGGCTCAAAAAAAACAAAATTAAGCATTTGGAGTGCCCTAGTCAAAGTCCGGACTTAAATCCAATTGAGATGCTCTGACATGACTCTAAACAGACTGTCCGTGCTGGAAAACCCTCCAATGTGGCCAGAATAAAACTTCTGCAAGAAGAGTAGGCCAAAATACCTCCACAGCCATGTGAAAGACTCATTTCCAGTTATCGCAGACGCTTGATTGCAGTTGTTGCCGCCAAGGATGGCACAACCAGTTATTAGGTTTAGGGGGCAATTAATTTTTTTCACATAGGGCCAGGCAGGTATGGACAGCACTTTTCCCCTAATAATAAATTAAATCATTTAAAAACTGCATTTTGTATTTACTTGGGTCATAATAATAAAATAGTTTGATCTGAACCCTCTAAGTGTGACAAATATGCAAAAAAATTTAAAAAATATGAAAGGGGGCAAATACTTTTTCACAGCACTGTAGCAAATCATAACAAAATGGCGATTAAAAATAAGCTTGTGAAGCAGACGTAAACCAGACTTAAAGTGGAAGTAAAGGCAAAAACCTAACTAACTCTCAACCTACTCTCAGCCACATTCTAAGCCCAATCTATCTAGCCCTGTAAAGAAAAAATTGCAACACTTGCCTATTCTGAAGCCGCACCGATCTCCAGCTGCGCCCTTTGTGTGCAGGAGACAGCCGACAAAGGCTGGAATGTGACGTCACTCATAGACTTACTATGGGGGCTTCCGTTGTCTGCTGCCTTTCCTACACAATGAAGCTGCCACTGACAGCTCAGCCTGGAAGTGGACCAGAGTGGCTGCAGAAAAGGTAAGTATAGCATTTTTTTTTTCTTTACACGGCTACATAGATTAGGCTTAGAAGAGTAGGTTTATCGTTAGATAGGTGTTGCCTTTACTTCCACTGTAAGATAGGCAAAAGTGTATACCCTCGCTTGTGGATCATATAGGACAAGCACCACTAAGCGGCGGACCGCGGTCCAGACATGGACCAAGGGAAAGTTCTGCGCCATTCAGCTGCCTGTGTGTCCTCACCCGGGTGTGTCTAACCCAACTTTTCAATCTAACCAGCAGGTGATAGGTTGCTACGACATGGGACTGTCCCTGCAACCAATTTCCCACTTGTTAACATGAAAATTTGGGCCCCGACCTGTTGCAACTCTCATTTTTTGCCCTGTTGTGTAAGGTAGGACTAGGAAGAGGGTACTGTGATGTCAATATGGGGGTGGGGGGGGGGAGAACTGTGATGTAAAGGGGGACTGTAATGTTTCGACTCTGATTCATAGCACACGGGGCAAGTACGTTTATATTAAGGGGGAAGGTCTGCTTTAAGATGACTTCACAGTTTGCTTTTGGAAAAGTAAGCTCCTCACAATAGTTCACGTTTAGAAATCCATCCATATGATCCTAAAACGATTTGGGGACAGTCCCCATCAATGGGTCACAATTTATCAGGGGTCAGGCCCGGATACCAGTAGATATAGCGGTAGAGAGGATCCCACCGACCAGCTGGATAAGTGCAGCAGCAGGTCGCCCTGGCAGATGACACAGGCTCACTCGAGGTGCAGGGTCTAAGCAACTGGTGTTCACCAAAGCTCCTGATGGTGGAGATGGGTTTGCTGTGTGTTAGTACCAGGTCTCAGTCCTTAGGATCGCCCCAAAAGGAGGTGAGCAAACCGCCGGCCCAGTAGTGGATATAGCAGATAGGGATCAAGCAGGAGCATAGTCAGTACACCAGCCAAGGGCTGGTGTAACAAGTGATTGCAGGCTGGGATCAAGCAGAAGTGTAGTCAAGGAATAAGCCAAAGGTCAGAAACAAGTGGTTATAGGTTGGGATCAAGCCTAAGCGTAGTTGAGGAACAAGTCACAGATAGGTAACGAGTGGTAGCGAAGGTACGGGTGACAGAAGGAGCGACAAAAGCAAGATATCGGCTGGAGAGAGCACAATAATCTAGCAAACGGGAAGTGCAGAAACGTGGCTTAATTCAGGAAGTTCATGGGAGAAGCGAGGAGTTCAAGGTTCACTAGAAACGAGGCACAAAGCAAGGTTGCATAAGCAATTGACGAGAAGAGTTACAACCAGACACAACAGAGGTCCTGGGTTAATGCCCAGGCTCTGACACAATCAGAGGTCCATCTTTATAATCCTAACACTATTCAGGGACTGTTCCCATCAGTTGGTAAAAATCAAAAGTCCATCAGTACAATTGTAACACTGTGCAGGAACAGTCCCTGTCGATTGGTCACAATTAGAGGTCCATACCTGTCCTAACACTAATCGGAGACAGTTGCCGTCAAATGGTCAGGTTTAGAAGTCCATCTGTATAATCCTAACACTATTCAGGGACAGTTGCCAAAAGAAAATAATACATCAGGGAACTGGTGCTGTGCACATTTTGTAGTCTTTTGTACAGACGACAGACTTTGAATGCCATTCATTATGTTTTTAATCATTACTGAAGTGTATTTACATGTCTCTTTCACAGCCTTTTGGGTTCCGTGTGTACACCTGAGTGTGAGCCAGGGACTTTCTACAACCCGGTCTTCATGAAATGTGAAAAATGTCATTCAACCTGCCATTCGTGTGTTGGTAAGTCATCCGTTTTTTTAGCTGCCATTGATCTCAGATTTCTAGGCATGGTCTTCGGTTTTAAATGTTTGTCCTTGTGATTTATCCATAGAATGAAATGACTAACTTTCTAATCTGAGCCTCTCACAAATCAAATGCAATTTCAGGAAATACCCTGAAAAGAGAGACTTGATCTACCCATTAGACATGTGCGGTTCGTTTCATTCCAAATTGAAATTCAGACGAATTTTACGTTCTTTAGAAATTCGGATGTATCCGAATTTCCAAATTACCATAGTAACAAATTTAAACACATTCAAAATAACAAAACAGAAATTTCGGACGAAATTTGAATTCAAATAGTTTTCGAATCGGACTGGTTTTCGCATCGGACTGGTTTTCGCATCGGACTGGTTTTCGAATCGGACTGGTTTTCGAATCGGACTGGTTTTCGAATCGGACTGGTTTTCGAATCCAATGGGACTAGTTATCGAATCCAATGGGACTAGTTATCGAATCCAATGGGACTAGTTATCGAATCCAATGGGACTAGTTATCGAATCCAATGGGACTAGTTATCGAATCCAATGGGACTAGTTATCGAATCCAATAGGACTAGTTTTAAATGTTTGTCCTTGTGATTTATCCATAGAATGAAATGGCTAACTTTCTAACCTGAGCCTCACAAATCAAATGCAATTTCAGGAAATACCCTGAAAAGAGACTTGATCAGACATGTGCGGTTCGTTTCATTCCAAATTAAAATTCAGACAAATTTTACGTTATTTAGAAATTCGGATGTATCCGAATTTCCAAATTACAACAGTAACAAATTTAAACAAATTCAAAATAACAAAACAACATTGCGGACAAAATTTGAATTCAAATAGTTTTCAAATCGAATTGGACTAGTTTTCGAATTTCCTAAGAGAAGAGAATAAAATAGAATAGAAAAAAAAATAGAATATAACCACATTTTGAATAGAGTAAATTCAAATTAGAATATAAAAGAATAGAATATAAAAGAATTTGAATAGGTTACAATAGTAACAAATTTAAACAAATTAAAAATAAAACAACATTTCGGACGAAATTTGAATTCAAATAGTTTTCTAATCAAATTGGACTAGTTTTCAAATTTCCTAAGAGCCTTTTCACACTGGGGCGGTTTGCAGGTGCTATTGCGCTAATAGCGCCTGCAAACCGACCCGAAAGTGCCGCTACTTTCATTCCAGTGTGAAAGCCCCGAGGGCTTTCACACTGGAGCGATGCGCTGGCAGGACGGTAAAAAAAGTCCTGCCAGCAGCATCTTCGGAGTGGTGAAGGAGCGCGGTGTGTATATACTGCACCTTTACCGCTCCTGCCCATTGAAATCAATGGGACGGCGCGGCTATACCGCTGGCAAAGCGCCTCTGCAGAGGCGCTTTGCGGTGGTATTTAACCCTTTCTCGGCCGCTAGCGGGGGTAAAACCGCCCCGCTAGCGGCTGCATACCGACGGTAAAACGCCGCTAATAATAACGGCGTTTTACCGCTGCCCCCGCCCCAGTGTGAAAGGGCTCTAAGAGAATAAAATAGACTAGAAAAAAAAAAAAGAATAGAATATAACCACCTTCCGATTTTTGAATCAAGTAAATTCAAATTAGAATATAAAAGAATAGAATCTAAAAGAATTGAATAGAATTTAAAAAAAACAGTAGAATAGAAAAATAAAATAATGGAATTCAAAAAAACAATAGAATAGAAAGCATATAACCATTTCCCAAAATAAGAATATAATAAATTTGAATTCGAATAGAAAAGAATAGCTTAGAATAGATTGAAACAATAGAATAGAAAATATAACCATCTTACGAAATTCATATTTTTAATAGAACACATTTGAATAGAAAATAAAATAGAATAGACAATAGAAAAGAATAGAACCGTTTTCCGAAATTGGAATACAATCAATTTGAATTGAATAGACTATAATATAAAAGAATAAAACAGAAAATAAAAGAATAGAATAAAAAAAAATGAAAAAAAATAGTATAGAATGGAATAGAAAGAATATAACCATCTTCCAAGCTTTGAATAGAATAAATCCAATTTCGAATGGAATTTAATTTGAAACGATTTTGAATCGATTCGAATTTTCCAAACTTCGACCGAATTCGGAAAATATGAATCACGAATTCCGAAAACTATATAAAATGAAATAACTAATCGAAACTAGACAAATCAAATCTTTTTTTTTTCTGCGCATGTCTTCTAACCATAGACAGTAACCTATCTCCCCAAGAACAATGGGAGGAAAAAACACGAAACGCTCAAAAGCAACATGCAGAGATGTGAATCGAGCCTCACTCCACAAGGCCATTCAGCAGTACTGACATTACTGTATGTGGCTCGTAACTTGATAGCCCGATATTGAAGGTCACATGCTGATTAGGGAAAAGTTCACTTATCTGCATAGAAATGTACCTATCATTATTAAACTGTGGCAGCCATGGTTTGATATCCCAGGCCTAGCACCACAGCAACTGATCAAAGAGAGACTTCTACAGGGCTAAATGTGTGTAGCGCCTACCTCGATTTTCCGGGAGCCTGAGCCTCAGGGTTGCAGGGTATTGGGCATGGTGGGTGATGACCAAGAAAGAAAGCTGGGAACCAGTCACTTTTATTCTTTAAAGAAGAGAAAAGTTTATTTCTCAAACAGGAAAATTTTGGGAAGGAGGGGATAGGGCACATGACACCCTTAATAATGAACAGGCAGATTGTCAGACTCCTTACACAAAAATAGGTGAGATAAGATAGACAACAGTACAGGAAAAAGAGCCTTTAAAGCTGAACCAGCACATCTGTACTTTGTAGAATAGGCTGTCTCCTCTAGTAACTGAGCTTTACTCACTGCATTGTACTGAATTATTTGCAAGAGTTCTCCTGAAGCTCTTCCAGCCACCTCATGGATCCCCGATCCATGAAGAGTCACCTCTGGTGCTTCTCTAGAACTCCACCCCTTTCAGAATCGTTTCCGGATCTTTGGCAGGCTTTTCTTAGCAGAGACTTAAACACGTGGATAGGCCACGTGGATAAACACCACCTGGATAGGCTTCAGGCCTAGCAGCCAGAAACTGTACACACATTCACCCAGGCTGCAGCCCTATGCAGGAAGACAAACCCTGATCACCTGATGTCTTTTCATTAAATAGCTTTTTCCAGCATTCATAGCAGCTAATCTGATTGGCTGAGAAAAGTATGCTTATCCTTAACCTGAATGTACTGTAGCTTATCATACTAATGTCAAAGGCAACAGTGCCACCTACTGACAAAAGGGAGAAGCCACAACTGAATAGGATTTAGAACAGAAGTCATTTGACCACTAAACACTACAAATTAGCCAGGCTGGCTACCACCCGGCACAACTAAATGTACCTGTAGCCCTACTTTTAGAAAGAGGGTGCTACATGTGTATAGCCATGATCAGACAGGATGAGTTTCAGGGGTAGAGTACCGACTCTGTTGTTGAAGATACTCTTATACGTAAGGCCAGGTAACAATTACAAAGTAGTTTAGACATTCTCTTTGTTCTGTGTTTTAGTTTTATTTTATTTCCACTACAGAACGAATTGGATTTCTCTGACATTGTGCTATATAGTTTAAATGTCTAATGAATCCTATACCTATTATTTTAGGGAATAACTGTTATGGAGATGTATGTACTGTATAAGTAGATGTATGTTTTTTTTCACTTCAATAAACTTTTCTTGATTTAAAAAAAAATGAATTTACACCAGTTTCAGGTGCGAACATCAACAAATTGCAAACCACACATAACCAGTAAAAAATATGGTTAATAGCTGTTGAATGAGGATCAGATGTCCAAACCTTCAAAAGGTACTCCTATGAACTACTGTTTACTGTAGTTGTATACTGTGTATTCAACTAAGTATACAGATGCACTGGGCTTTAGACATTCGTTTAGCTCTGAATTCGTTTTTAGACGGAATTCAACAATTTTGTTAATTCGGAAATATTCTAATTAATGGAAACCTGTTTAACGAACTTTTCCGAAAATTTGGAAAGTCGAAAATCGGAAAATAAGAATATAAATCCAAAAATTCAAAGAACGAAAATAAGTACAAAAACCCGAAATAATAACTAACTAATAATAGCTATTAATTATTTGTATCCAAAGTTACGAATGCTGCATCTAAACAAAGGGAATGTAATGAATTAATAAATAATCCAATTTATAATAAATAATAATAGTAAACTTTTTACTATTATTTATTATTCATTTGTTGCGTTCCATTCATTTAGATGTGGCATTCATTATTTCGGATAATTCATAGCTTCAGATATATTCGTATTTGTTCATAAACAGCCAAATTTGAAAGGAAATTTGAATACCTTTTAATAGTTATTATTTCGGATTCACGAATACCGCAACAAATGGAACATAAAGAATTCTAATTTTTTCGAAGTTCCAAATTTATTCAAAATAACGAATTTTAATCATAACGAATGATCCGAAAAAAAAAAAAATCTAATGAAACGAAAACTAACAAATTTTTCAGCAGTGCACATATCTACCAGGCTTAAAGCGCTTGTAAACCTGCACATGTCAGGAAAAAAAACAACCCTGTAAAGGCAAAGGCATAATGAGCTAATATGCACCGCATACTAGCTCATTATGAAATACTTACCTTAGAACGAAGTCCCCGTATCGCAGCCCGGTCCACGCCGAGAGAGCTGACATTTTGCCCTCTGTGTTTGTTCCGGGTTCGTGGCTCCGCCACTGTGAGTGGCCGGAGCAATGATAACATCACTCCCGTGCATGCGCACGGGAGTCGTCTTCCCGGTAAGGTCCTGCAGCATCTGCTGGACCTTCAGCCGGGCATTCACATTGCATGCGCCACTGTAGTCAGCAGCTGCATGCAAAGTGAATATCTCCTAAACCGTATAGGTTTAGGAGATATTCATTTTACCTACAGGTAAGCCTTATTATACAACCACTTTAACTATAAGGCACTTGTGTCCTTTGGAAGGCTGGACATCTGGTCCCGTTGGAAGGCTGGACATCTGGTCCCGTTGGAAGGCTGGACATCTGGTCCCGTTGGAAGGCTGGACATCTGGTCCCGTTGAAAGGCTGGACATCTGGTCCCGTTGGAAGGCTGGACATCTGGTCCCGTTGGAAGGCTGGACATCTGGTCCCGTTGGAAGGCTGGACATCTGGTCCCGTTGGAAGGCTGGACATCTGGTCCCGTTGGAAGGCTGGACATCTGGTCCTCATTCCACTGTTCTTAACATTAATTTTTATTGGTTATACAGTATGTGGTTTGCAAACTGTTAATGTTCACACCCATGACCGGTGGAAATACTTTTGATGCTTGCTTGAATGATCTTGTATTTTGGTTACTGGTGATGTTACTACTAATGCAGATCTGTATTGGGGATACTTACTTAATACCATTTTTTTAAACAATTATTTTAATGTCTAATAAAAATGTATTTTGTTAAATGCGTCTTTTTTTTTTATTTGTTTTTTGTTTTGAAATATAGTGTTGTATGCTTCTGGTCCCATTTCTTCCAGAAATAGCAGAATAAGAGTGCCTGGACCCTCTTCCAGAATATGTTCATCACTGAAAATTAAATTCCTTATTAATTAGGATGTGGATTTATAGTGATGTGCAAGTGATACCAAGCTGTTTCCGTTGTAGATTAGTGGAGTTAACTTGGCAGGTTCAATATTGACGTAAATGAATATTTTAGTGTTGTGTTGTTGTTTTTCCAGCATAGTTCCTTAACACGGCAGGCAGAAGAACCTCTCTGCCCTGTGGCTTTGCCACACACACAGGCCAGATTAGAAAGTGTCTGGGTGGCCCGGTGGCCCGTGATGTTATTCGATGTTAGAAAAGCACAGAGGTGTTTTCTAGATTTTACTGCATTACAGCTGGGATGAAAGTGTAAATGCAAGGCTTTAGCTGATTTATATTAGAACCACAGGCTCATTTTCAGACAAGAGGATCCTTGATGCCCTGTACATACTCTACATTGCTTTGGCAGTGCGATGACATCACATGAGTGGAGAATTTGCTGCTGTTTTTCCTCTATACAATCTTTCAGGAAATTTTTGAAGTGTTAAGTGATGGAGGCGGTTTCTTAAAATGCAGCTTTTAGAGAACTGAGCACCACTCATATGAAGGTCACTTTATTTTTTTATCCCTATTATAAATTAATATTAGTGTGTGAGACTTGTCATTTGGTAGCAAGTTAGCAATGTTCCTAAATAAAACTTTGCTTCATGTTAAACTGAAAATTAACCTCTTGAATTCCTGATTAGTCCTAGATAATTAGCCCCAGTGGCGGACTCTTAGGTTGGTGCCCTGGTGCCTTCACAGCTGTTTGGCTTTCTTCTTAGTGGGATAGATCTGGCACAGCCAGCCAGTCAATGGGGTTGATTTACTAAAACTTGAGTGCAAAATCTGGTACAGCTGTGCATGGTAGCCAATCGGCTTCTAACTTCGGGCTTGTTCAATTAACCTTTGACAAAAAAAGAAAGAAAAAAGAAAAAACTGGAAGCTGATTGGTTTCTATGCAGAGCTGCCCCTGATTTTGCACTCTCCAGTTTTAGTAAATCGACTCCAATGTGTCTCATGTCTCTAGCTCAGCCTTTCCCAAACTTTGTACACCGGAGAAACCCCTAAAATAATTTTGAGGTCTTGAAACCCCAGCCAAAATCCACTGGTCCGTTGTGGCCTAGTGGGGAAAAATGCCCCTTGCATTTGTGGTCAGTAGGAAGAAGGCCACCCTTACAGACAACTATAAGAGATCATTGGTGTCTTGCTGCTACTTTTGCCAAGTGGAGTTGGCCCTGGAACTATGAAGGCACCATCAAATGAGTCAATCAGTCACAACCCAAGTAACCCTGGTTGAGAATGGCTGATCTAGCTACAAAGAAAGCCACGCAGCCAATTAACTGAACTTATCTCTCTGGAGAAGAGACGCTTGAGAGGGGATATGATTTCAATCTACAAATACTGTACTGGTGACCCCACAATAGGGATAAAACTTTTTCGCAGAAGAGAGTTTAATAAGACTCGTGGCCACTCATTACAATTAGAAGAAAAGAGGTTTAACCTTAAACTACGTAGAGGGTTCTTTACTGTAAGAGCGGCAAGGATGTGGAATTCCCTTCCACAGGCGGTGGTCTCAGCGGGGAGCATTGATAGCTTCAAGAAACTATTAGATGATCACCTGAATGACCGCAACATACAGGGATATACAATGTAATACTGACACATAATCACACACATAGGTTGGACTTGATGGACTTGTGTCTTTTTTCAACCTCACCTACTATGTAACTATGTAACTAATTAGATATTTGTTAGGGTAACCATGTACTATCCTGGTACGTTATCCATTGTTTAAAAAGTGTTTGCAACTTTTAACTAAGTGGTTCTAAAGGCAAAACCCAGGACCCTGCATTCACTATATCTGGTCTCCCACAGTACACGGAAATGCAATTATTTAATAAATATAAACTGCTAAATAGCTTTTCTCATTAGCAGTATATAGCAGTCTTGTGACATCTATCAGTGTCTGGTTAAAGCTTGTAGGAGGAGTTTATTATCCCCCGATTGTCCTATGAGGCTGCAGGACCCCTGACCCTGTGTCTGGACAGGGCTGATTGGCCCTGTGCTGAATACATGAAAAAAAAATCTCTAGCAATCCACACCAAACTGAGCATATGTGCAGCTTGCCCCCAAGGCTCTGTTCTTTCAGCAGGTAGATTGGGCACAGTGGAAGGAGGGGAGGATCAGGGAAGACAGGATCAAACAACTGTTTTACACAATGCACAGGATCAACCCCTTAGGTTCCACAGTGAGTATAACAAGCATGCTTTACTGCATATACAGACTGATTTTACTGTTGTGGGTTTAGTATCACTTTAATGCATTCTATGCATTAAGGAGTAAAACCTTTTGCATGCAGCTCCCCATCCCCCCCCAAAACCCTTATACTTATCTGAGCTCAATCCAGTGCTGTGCACGAGAGTGGGAGCCATTGAGGAGAGCATGGGGGACAAGGCCGAACCGTGTTGTGTGTATGGACACACAGCGCTGCCTTGGGAGCAAGCCCGCACGAGTGAGCAGCAAGCAAGTAGTTTACTATAGGGGGCGGAGCCAGGAGCTCCTGAGGGGACCCTAGAAAAGGAGGATCTGGGCTGCTCTGCGAAACCATTGTAGAGAGCAGGTAAGTATACCATGTTTATTTAAAAAAAAAAAAAAAAATGTAATCCTTTGCAATCACTTTAAAGATAGGTTGTTGTGATTTTATAAAAACTGACAACTGTAAATGCATGTACCACCATTGCCCATGATTATATGCTCAGTGGTCTATCCTCTTTTGTATTCTTCAGGAACTGGGAAGGACCAGTGTACTCAATGCTCCAAAGATTACCATCTTCACGACTGGCGATGTTTACCAATGTGCGGCCTGGGCTTTTACTCAGAAGACATTCCTGGGCTGCCTCACAAAGTTTGCCGGAGGTAAGCTACCCAACAGTCTTCCTGAACCTCTAACTGTTGTCTTGGCGGCCTATTTGTATAAGGTTATCCTTACCAAAGCACAGTATGGTCAGTACTTATCTGAAATCCTGGTTTCCAGATGTGAAGAAAACTGTTTGATGTGTGAAGCCACAGGCAAGAATTGTGTCCGGTGCAAAGAGGGCTACAGTCTGCTCAGTGGATCCTGTGTTACGAATCATACGTGTAACAATGGTGAGTATCTGGAATGGTAGTGACAATTACAGGGGCGGACTGGCAACTCATGAGGCCCCCGGGCAATAGGAGAAGATTAGGGGGCCCCTGGGCAATAGGAGATTATGGGGCCACACAGTACACATATACAGTATACACACACAGACACACAATATATACACATACACACACTGATAAGGTACTGGAGAGGCGGGGCAGCTATAATCTTGGGATTTTTTAAAAAACACAGATTTTTACATACTGTCCCTGGTTTTGAGGCTGGCAACCCTGATGGGGCCCCTTAATGGCATGGGAATTTTACTTTGTTATCCATGGACTAAGTGCCCCTGATAGCCTTGCTTGGCCATAGTTCTTGTCCTAAGTGGAGATTAGGTGCCCTTTTTTTTTTTTTACATGGATACAAACTCTATATGATGGTCAAAAGTGCATTTGTTTAATACACGGGACTCAGATCCTATCTCTTCCCTATTAAGAGGCACAAGGCAGTTATGCCCCCCTCTCCCCCATACTGTTTGTCCTAGTGATTGAGTTGCTTGCAACACTCAAGGACCAAATGTAGCTGAAAACCAACAAAGTTGTGTTTCCTTGCTGTTGATGTGACCCTTAACTCTACTACATTGCGCCTGATCCTCATTAAGACCCCCAACTAATTTATTACCACTTTGGGCTTTCAGATCAGTAACACTGGGAGCTATCTTTTATAACACTTACCCTTAAAGATAATTTCCCATATCGGTGGGGGAAAGCCCATCTCCGCTACTTTCGTACATCTTCATAGGAGTCCCTTTTACTCTGCAAATTACTCGTTCCCACTGAGATGAAGGTTATCAAATTTAGAGACCTGGAAGAAATGACAAATGTCTTGGCCAAGTGGGTTAAGGGCCTTGACTATAACATTGCTCTCTTGACTCTTTCAGAACACTCCCAATCCCCATTGTGTCTTGTGGTCAATCAAGCAAACGTTCTTAAAATTCATATGGAATGACATTAGACCCAGACTCTCTTAAAAAAAATATATATATATTTTTTTCAATTAAAATCTGAAGGGGGTGTGTGGGTTGCTACCTGTCCCACACATTGCTATTTATTACCAGGCTGTACAAATAGCCCCTTTAGTCTTCTACCAGGTCACCACCAACATCCCACTATGGGTTAGCATTGAAGTGTGCCCAGCTGTGCCACTAGCAATAGATAACATCTTGTGGACACCCACTAAGTTCTGCAAACATAACAAATCCCATACTTAAGAACCGGGTCTATTTTTCAGACTCTGTTTACAAGTTAAAATAATTTTTTTCTTTTTTTTTTTGCTAGAAAATTACTTAGAGCCCCCAAGCATTATATTTATTTTCTAACACCCTAGAGAATAAAATGGCGATCATTGTAATTCTTTCTGTCACACCGTATTTGTGCAGAGGTCTTACAAGCGCACTTTTTTTGGAAAAAATACACTTTTTTTGAATTAAAAAATAAGACCACAGTAAAGTTAGCTCAATTTGTTTTTATATTGTGAAAGATAATGTTACGCTGAGTAAATTGATACCCAACATGTCACGCTTCAAAATTGCGCCCGCTTATGTAATGGAGACAAACTTTTACCCTTAACAATCTCTATAGGTGACGTTTAAAAATTTCTACAGGTTACCAGTTTTGAGCTACAGGGGAGATCGTGGCGATGCCTCATATGTTTGGTTTGAACACCGTTTTTATATGCGGGCTTTACTCACGTATGCTTTTGCTTCTGCGCGTGAGCTCGGCGGGATGGGGCACTTTCATTTTTATTTTTCTTATTTATTTTACTTTTTATTTATTTTTTTGACACTGTCCTTTTAAAAAAAAAATTCTGTCACTTTTATTCCTATTACAAGGAATGTAAACATCCCGTGTAATAGAAAAAAAGCATGACAGGACCTCTTAAATATGAGATCTGGGGTCAAAAAGTCCTCAGATCTCATATTTACACTAAAATGCAATAAAAAAAAAATTCTCCTTCAAGAGCATTGGGCGGAAGCGACGTTTGACGTCACTTCCGCCAGTCAATGCTATGGAGCCGAGTGGGCGCCATCTGCCCCTCACTTGGCAGCCAGCCAAACAGGAGAGAAGACCCGATTGTCTCCGCTCCTACCGGCGGCTCCGGTAAGTGACAGAGACCACCCGAGTGCGGGAGGGGGGGCCATCTCCGGCTCCCGATAAAAGTGATCTTGTGGAGAATCCGCCGCAGAGACCACTTTTATCTGAAAGCGGACCACCCACTGAAGAAGAGGATACTGGGGTTATGGCAGCTATCTGCTGCCATAACAACGGTATTCATCTTCAAACAGTTGCCGCATAATGACGGCGGGCGTTCCGTAAGTGCTTAAAGATTAAAAAATGTGTAACTGCATTAATAATCTGGCAAATTGCTTACTCTCCACCTGCCCCTTGCAACCATTACTAATAACACATCTTTCCTCCTAGGGTATGAGGAAACCTGTAGTTTATTTGGTGAATTAACGCTGGTCTTTGAAGGGTGTACGATTTACCCACTGTGCGTGGCATACTTAGGTTTTCTTCACTAAAATACCATGCGCCCTCTTCGGACATCTGTTTTTGCTTGCAAATAAAGAATTATGTGCACTCTACCCTTAAACATATAAACTCTCCTATGACCCTCAACCCCCTTCAGAACACTTGCTTTTGATAACCCCCTAGCCAAATTCATTGTCTCTCTGATCTGTGGCTCCCTTCTTCAATGTGACCTTTATACCCCCAACCTATATACCAGTGATGGTGAACCTTGGCACCCCAGATGTTTTTGAACTACATTTCCCATGATGCTGAACTACACTGCAGAGTGCATGAGCATCATGGGAAATGTAGTTCCAAAACATCTGGGGTGCCAAGGTCTGCCATCGCTGCTATATATACCATACTGGATAAGAGATGTTGGCAATCCCCTAAACCTAAAACGGTGGTCTCAGATATTGAACACAACTATGCACGGTTCAGTAAATTTTATTTAACAAAGCCAACAAAAAGATGTTAACACTGGTGTTGTATGTTATCTCTCAGGCAACATTTTCCCAGGGTGCCTCAAACATATTCTTTAGGGACTCTAGTGAGGTGGGAACCCTAATACACATTTGGTGGGACTGCCCTATAATCTAAAGATTTTGGATACATTTCTAACAATTCATTTATACTTTTCTGGGAAATAGCATCCCTAAGAATCCACACAAAGCCCTTCTCATACTCCAACCCTCAGATTGCATTAAAGACCAATTTAAACCTCCTGACCTTCGTTTTTTAACATTGCTAGGCAAATTCTGGTTGAAAAAAAAAAAGCGCAAACTCCTGGTGCATTATCTCCAGCGCTTTATTAAAAGATAAGACATAAATTATACTTGCAAAACAAAATGGAATGGCTTGCGTTTCAAGAATGTTGTCCAGAAGTCCGCCCTCCAACCTCATGGAATTACGCGGATGATGGAACCAGCTGACTTGTTTTGGGGGACTGGTCCCCTTCCTTGGAACAATGACCATTCCATTTTTGCTTGTGAGTATAATTTGTATTGTTATATTTTAATAAAGTGCTGGAGATAATGCACTAGGTGTTTGCACCCTTTTTTTTCTTCTTTGTGCAATACAAGATTCCCCGATCTGAGGAGGGCTGCACCGCTTTAACTATTTAGTCCGCGTTGCAGAGTGGTCATGGCACGTGTACGTTTTATGGCAAGCTTCCTTGTAAATTCTGGACGCTCGCTGAAGTGTCAAGTTTACACTGATGTTTGGTTTAATCCCTGGTGAAAGCCTGGTGGTGTAGTACTCCTACAGCCCCCCCAAAAAATAGCTTGGTACTCTGTTTATTAGAAACTTTGGTCATCCTTCATGGTAAAATTGCCTGATTCAAAAAAAGATATGAACCCTATGGATGGCATACTACCTCCCTATAGATTTTATTGACTCTTTATGGACCTTTTAACCTTTAACTTAGATTAGGGGCACAGCTCTAGGCTCTATGTGGCCTACACCAGTCCAATTCCATTTCGTTTTGAACACCCTTACTACCCCATTCTCCCCCTACCTTCCTCTTATTTATTCCATCGCTCTCTAATTTCTTCTCTAAATTTTTTACACACCTAAACTCTTTATGGTTCAGGGATTCCTGATACTGGGCAAAACCTCTATTTGGCCAAGGTACAATCATCTCTAGGTCATCAAATTCAAAGCATTTTCTGAATGGCGCCTGTGCTGAGTGGCCAACAACATGTGTTCACAGGACAGCAGCTTGGCATGGGACCCAGAAGCAAGTGGAGACCACTGTAGTGTGTAGGGGGTGTCTACTACAGTGTTCTCCAGCTTCTAGATGGATCCCACAGGTATGGTATATGCTTAAGTTACATAGGTCCAAGCTGGACCAATGTAATTATGTAAAAATATCCATACCTGATGGAATGTAGGCCAAGTCCCCAGGACTTCTTGTTGCCTCTGATGCATAGCAGGAGTAACGAGCATGTTCCTCTGCAGTGGGCTTGTTCGTACCATGTCCATTGAGATGCACTTTTCTGCACACCGCCACACATGTATTGTGTAAGCAAGTCTTGTAAATAACAATTGTTTGTTCACACCAAATGTTCAATGGTGTGTAGAAAAACAAATATGGTGTGAACAAGCCTTGAGATTTCAGATAAACAGAGTACCTCCACAGTTTAGTCTTGCTTTTAATTTGTCGTCAGCCCCTTCCCCAGTGTAGGTTCACATCATTAATGGTGCTTTGGAAAACCCTTTTCTAGATCAGTAGATTGTTTATTCAATGACTTGTCTTCTGTTCTCTTCTATCCGGATCAGCGGACGAGATGTTCTGTGAGATGGTGAAGTCCAGCAAGCTCTGTGAGCGGAAGCTCTTCATTCAGTTTTGTTGCCGGACGTGTATGCTAGCAGGCTGACCATGTTTTTTTAAGAAGTGCCATCACCTGCTCAACATGGAGTGACCGGTGCCAGTGGAGTCCAGATCGCCCACTTCTGGCTATGGTGCTATCTTAATGGCATTGATCCATTTCATGCCAAAACTTGACAGGCAGTGGATGATTTTCAAGGATTTCTGCTTGACATAACCTGTAACGTACTGCATTGCTAAATATGCTCCACAAAAGAGGTTCATGGAGCTGGACCAGACTTCAGGCTGCATTCTGGATTTGATCTCCATCAGTTCAAAGCTAGAGCTTTTTTTTTTTTGTGTTTTTGTTTTTTGTCCGTGGCTTCAAACACCTATTCCCACCATCTTGCCCTTCATTATATTCTATGTGGCCATGGATACTATGATGTGCAGACACAAGAGGGCTGCATCATATGGACTTGGGTTGGAAATATTGGGGTCCACTACTGTGCATGTTAATTAAAATTAAAAAAAATGATCTCATAAAAGAGGTCTTTGGAAATCACCCAGGAATCCATGGTGATACTGAAGACTTTTCCTAAGAATCCATGCTGATACAGTAGACCGTTCATAAAAGAGGTTTTTGGGGATCCCCCAGGAATCCATTCTGATAAAGAAAACCCTTTATAAAAGAGGAATTTGGGGATCACCCAGGAATCCATGGTGATACAGAAGACCTTTCATAAAAGAGGTCTTTGGTGATCACTTAGTAATCCATGGTGATACAGAAGACCTTTCATAAAAGAGGTCTTTGGGAATCACCTAGGAATCCATGTTTATATAGAAAACCTTTCATAAAAGAGGACTTTGGGGATCACCCAATAATCCATGGTGATACAGATGACCTTTCATAAAAGATTGCTTTGGGGATCACCCAGTAATCCACGGTGATACAGATGACCTTTCATAAAATAGGTTTTTGAGGATCACCCAGGAATCCATGCTGATACAGAAGACCTCTCATAAAAGAAGGCTTTGGGGGTCACCCAAGAATCCATGCTGATACAGAAGACCTCTCATAAAAGGGTTGATAGTCCCAGATCTGTTTGCTAAAGTGAGCTGTTGGTG
This sequence comes from Aquarana catesbeiana, assembly GCF_042186555.1. NCBI lineage: Eukaryota > Metazoa > Chordata > Amphibia > Anura > Ranidae > Aquarana > Aquarana catesbeiana. The sequence continues at coordinate 19,436,490 of NC_133326.1, forward strand.
AGAGGTATCAGTTGACTGGTCGAGTGGCAGATATTATAAAACAAAGGCTGACTTTTATACATAACACAAGTCACTAAGCACGGATTCAATCCGTTTCTTTTCTTCTCACAATTTAACCTAAAGCTATTATTTTGTACACTTGTATATCAGATCACAGGGGTTATGGGTAAAGACTAAATAGTCTACAGTACACATTTATTATGTCTTTAAAGTATGTAATTAAAATAACACTATTTTATAATTTATAGGATATTCACAAAAAAAGTTGAGTCACTAATGGTTAAGTAATCATCTGGTAGAATGAAGGGTATAGGTCAGCCTTTCTCAACCTTTTCACCACAGAGGAACCCTTGAAATAACTTTCCGGTCTCAGGGAAGCCCTAACAACCTCTGGAGGAACCCTAGGGTTCTATGCAACCTTGGCAAAAGCAATGGAATGATCACCAAATAGCACCATTTGTGTGGATTTCAACCTGACTATATTTTTTATAAATACATCAAATTTGTTTGAGGGATCTTTTTGAAGGAAGTAATCACAATGCAAAAGTGTGTTTAAAAAAATGAAGCATGGTGGTTGGTATATACCGCTTTCTAGCTTGGGAGATGATATCTATATGCAGCAAAGTCAATGAGATATATAGCAAGTACAGGCCGTTTGCAGCATTTCTTTTGAACCCAGAAACCTTCCCATGGGGGTGGGGGCACAGAAATTAGAGCATTTCCCACGAATCCCAGCTCTGCTGCCCCCTCCACTTGGCAAGAGGTTTCATAAGAAATGGTCAGCAATGGCATGATTCTTTCATGACTTCACTTTGAAAAAAAAAAAAGAAATAGTCCTCTCTTCCTAGTTCTTGCATTGCCACATAGCAAGGACTTCCCCGTCTGTTATTTCAGTTCTTTGTGATCTTATAATTACTAGTTTGCAATTGTATTAATTTTATTTTATTTTTTAATTGAATTGCAATCAGCTGAAGGATGTCCTATGTTGTATGCAAATACAAATTTTAAAGCGTTAAACATATAGTGCTGAAACGGCAAAAAATAAAATTCTTAGTTTGTATAAAATATTACTATTGTGGGTATGTAAACATTATCATTATTTGTGGTTTATTATTGAGTAAAGGTCAAAATGATGTTGCTCAGAGCACCAGTAAACACTTTTAACAGATTGCCAGAATACTTTTAAATTACAAGGAATAAACTATATTTATGTCTAGAGCATAGATTTTGTTTTTAACCCAAACCATTGCTTTGTGACATCTGAGTAAAGGCCTCGTTTACAAGAGCTATCCGCGTTGCATCGCTCTTCAGAGGGCATTTGGTGGCGCGATGAGAAGGCAACATTGCCTCCTCCATGCATGCTTTAAACCCTTAAACCTTGCGCCAGTGCACCGCATCCACTTGCATTGCACACGGTGGCAAGGCACCCCTTTTCAGTTGAATGGGTCCCATTCGGTACTGCCCACTTCAAGAGATAGGGATAATTTTTGCTGGGTGGCATATGGTTGGGGGGGTAGTAAAGCATGGTTCAACCACACGTTTTTACTACCCCCCTCCCCCCCTCCAACCGCAAGTATAAACCGGCCCAAAAGTAGAAGCCACTTAACATAATGTGTCATAAAATAACTGGAGGTGTAGCTCAGTAAAAAATGTGACTCAAGCTGATGTTTTTCTGGAAAGAAGATGATGGCTGAGTACCAGTACTCCAAGCAGGTAATGTTTTCAGGATTTTCCTCTTATGGGAATTATTAGACTTGTGCAATTCGTTTAGTTCCGAATTTGTTTAACGAATTTTGACAAATTCATTCATTTCCGAATTTCCAAATGTTCGAATTTCCAAATGTTCGAATTTCCAAATGTTCGAATTTCCAAATGTTCGAATTTCCAAATGTTCGAATTTCCAAATGTTCAAATTTCCAAATGTTCAAATTTCCAAATGTTCAAATTTCCAAATGTTCAAATTTCCAAATGTTCAAATTTCCAAATGTTCAAATTTCCAAATGTTCAAATTTCCAAATGTTCAAATTTCCAAATGTTCAAATTTCCAAAATTTCTGAAATTTTCAAATTTCCAATTTTTCAAATTTCCAATTTTTCAAATTTCCAATTTTTCAAATTTCCAATTTTTCAAATTTACGAAATTTCAGAAATTCAAAATTTCGGTAATTTGAAAACCAAAAAAAAAAAAGAATGAAAATCTGAACATTCGAAAACCCGAAAATCTAAAATAACTAATAATAGTTATTAAATTATAGGTATTGGAATTTCCTTTCAAATTTGGCTGTTAGTGAACGTATTTGAACAAATTATCTGAAATAACGAATGCCGTATCTAAACGAATGGAACGTAACAATCTAATAATAATAATAATAAATAACAATAATAATAATAAAGCCTTTTTATTATTATTTATTATTCATTTGTTCCGTTCCATTTGTTTAGATGCGGCATTCGTTATTTCGGATAATTCGTAACTTCAGATAAATTTGTATTCATTACGTTTACAAACAGCCAAAGTTGAAAGGACATTCCAATACCTATAATTTAATATCTATTATTAGTTATTTCAAATTTTACTGATTTTCTTTCTTTTCAGATTTTCGAATTTCTGAATTTTCCAATTCTGAAAATTCGGAAATTCTGAATTCAAAAATTCGGAAATTCTGAATTCAAAAATTCGGAAATTCTGAATTCAAAAATTCGGAAATTCTGAATACGGAAATTCTGAATTCAAAAATTCGGAAATTCTGAATTCGGAAATTCTGAATTCAAAAATTCGGAATTCGGAAATTCGGAATTCGGAAATTCGGAATTCGGAAATTCGGAATTCGGAAATTCGGAATTCGGAAATTCGGAATTCGGAAATTCGGAATTCAAAAATTCGGAAATTCGAATATTTGGATTTTCAAATTTACGAATTTTCAATTTCCGAAAAAAACGAATGAAACTAATTTTTTGTCAGTGCACATGTCTAGGAATTGCCTAAATGAAGTCCCTTATACAAGATTACAGAGGCTTGTTAAAGCGGTATTAAACCTAAAACCAAAAATGTATTATATTGCAGCTTACCAATCATAAGATGTGACGGCTACATTTGTTTTCTTTTCTTTGGCTTTTTTCCCCTCTGTTTTTACCTGGTAATCTGGCCAGTAACACTCCTGCTGTATTAGTGAGACACAATTGTGGAGGAATGAGCAGACGAGACACGGCAGACAACAGCATTGCCCATCTGGGAGGGAGAGAGATGTTAAATGTATTAGTAGATATAAAACCCAGTGCCGGGACAAGGTCATCTAGAGGTCAGGGTGAACAATGCAAAATTGCGCACTCCCACCATAATGTATGAGCATTATGTATCCAGCACTATTCTGCATGCTCCCCCCTAAACATAAGTTCCCCCTTCTCCCAGTACAAATCCACCCCCTGCTGAAATCCTCCCTCCCAGCACAGATCTTTGCCCCCCTGTCCTCCCCCAGCTCAAACCTTCTCTCCCCCCATATGCCCCCAGCACCAACCCCCCCCCCCCAAAAATAAAATCTCCCTCCTACCACAAATCATCTACCCCTCAAATTGTCCCCTACAGGAACAAATCCCCCTCCCCTTTTCCACCTTTCCAGCACAAATTCCTCTCCCCCATCCTAGCACATGGCCCCCACCCACCCACAAATTTTCCCTCCTAGCACAAATACCACCCAATCATCCCTACTAGCACAAATCCCCCCCCCCCCCCCCAAAAAAAAAAAAAAAATTCCCCTCTACCATATTACTTTTATAGCACAAATACCCCAAATCGCCATTCCTAACACAAATCCTCTTCCCCCATCCCCCCTCCCAACACAAATCCCTTCCAGCCCTGATAAAACCACTAACAAATCGAAGCCAAACTCCAGCTCACACTTTATAATCAGCTACAGCAAAACGTTTTTTTTTTTTTCTTCTTGGGATAAAGGTTTTACATAAAAGCCAAACATTGTAAGCACCCCTGCCAGTAGTTAATGGTTTGTCTTATCCATGTAAGGTGTGCTGACGAGATGCATTGGGATGCCATGTACTAGAACTGGTTTGCTGCAGTGCAGCGGTATGAAGCCAGCTTTATGTATTCTGCTTGAAGGTTGCTGTGCTAGGACATAGCACCTAGCCCATTAAAGCAAGTATTAAATCCAAAAGTAGACATTTATCATACTGCAACTTAACAATTCTTAGATGTGATGGCTGCGTTTGTTTTCTTTTTTAGGTTTTCTTTCATTTTTACCTGGCGATTCGGCCAATAAGTCTGTTGTTTTTTAACCAAGCTCTCCTGCAGATGTATCAGTTACAGGGTTGAGACAAACCATTTACCACTGACAGGGGTGCTTACTTTTTTCCCCTCACTGTTTTTGATCCCCTGCTGATTTTGTACGTTTGCCCACTGACAAAGAAATGATCAGTCTAGAATTGTAATGGTCTGTTTTTTTGTTTTTAACAGTGAGAGACAGAATAACAGAAATATCCAGAAAAAAGCATTTCAAAAAAGTTATAAGTTGAGTTGCATTTTTATGAGTGAAATAAGTATTTGTCCCATACTTGGTGGAGAAACCCTTGTTGGCAATCAGAGGTCAGACGTTTCTTGTAGTTGGCCACCAGGTTTGCACACATCTCAGGAGGGATTTTGCAGTACCTCTCCAAGGTTTCGAGGCTGATGTTTGGTAACTCGAACCTTCAGCTCCCTCCACATATTTTCTATGGGATTAAGGTCTGGAGACTAGCTAGGCCACTCCTGGACCTTAATGTGCTTCTTCTTGAGCCACTCCTTTGTTGCTTTGGCCGTGTGTTTTGGGTCATTGTAACGCTGGAATACCCATCCATGACCCATTTTCAATGCCCTGGCTGAGGAAAGGAGGTTCTCACCCAAGATTTGATGGTACATGGGCCCGTCCATCGTCTCCTTGATGCAGTGAAGTTGTCCTGTCCCCTCAGCAGAAAAACACCCCCAAAGCATAATGTTTCCACCTCCATGTTTGATGGTGGGGATGGTGTTCTTGGGGTCAGAGGCAGCATTCCTCCTCCTCCAAACACGGCGAGTTGGGTTGATGCCAAAGAGCTCGATTTTGGTCTCATCTGACCACAGCACTTTCCCCCAGTTCTCCTCTGAATCATTCAGATGTTCATTAACAAACTTCAGACAGGACCTGTACATGTGCTTTCTTCAGCAGGGGGACCTTGCAGGCACTGCAGGATTTCAGTTCTTCACGACGTAGTGTTACCAATTGTCTTCTTGGTGACTATGGTCCCAGCTGCCTTGAGATCGTTGAAAAGATTCTCCAGTGTAGTTCTGGGCTGATTCCTCACCGTTCTCATGATTTGGTCTTGACTATGGTGGAAAGATTGGAATCTGATTGCTTCTGTGGACAGATGTCATTTATACAGGTAACAAACTGAGATTAGGAGCACTCCCTTTAAGTGAGTACTCCTAATCTCAGCTCGTTACCTGTATAAGAGACACCTGGGAGCCAGAAATCTTGCTGATAGGAATCAAATACTTATTTCACTCATTAAAATGCAATTTTTTTGAAATGCGTTTTTCTTGATTTTTTTTTTTTTTTGTTGTTCAGTCTCTCACTGTGAAAATAAACCGACCATTAAAATTATAGATCGATCATTTCTTTGTCAGCAGGCAAATGTACAAAATCAGCAGGGGGATCAGATACTTTTTTCCCTCACTGTGCAATGATCACATTTTTTTTAATTCATGTAAAAACTTTATCCCTAAAGGAACAAAACTATTAGCTGTTACTGCTTATACAGTTTGATCTGGATTTTAGCTTTTATTTGTTTTATTTCATTTGTTTCATTTCATTTGTCAAGTGTATCTAAATCTGCTAATACATCTAACACTTCCCTTCCCCCAGACAGACAATGCTGCTGTATAAAGGTGCTGCTGTGCTCCTTCATTCAGAGTGGGGGCGCTCTAATACAGGAGGTGTGTTAATGCAGATCACCAGGTGAAAAAAGCCTAAAAAAAAAAGAAAACAAATGCAGCCACAACATCTAATGATTGGTAAACTGCAATATATTAAATTTTTGGTTTCGGGTTTAATACGGCTTTAACTTCCACAGAAGAGATTGGAGGTTGTGCGATGTCTGAAACCGTCACATTGACTGTGTCTATTTATTGAGAGGTGGTGGTACCATAACTAGAAATGTGTATTCCGCTCTGTGCCCATCTACAGCAGGATTTTCCTGGAGACGTTGCCCACCTCAGTACAGTTGTTTTTTGCATAGACCTTGGCTCTTTTTGGTTTTGAGTTACAGTGACTATGAAAAGTCTACACACCCCTGCTAAAATGTCAGGTTAAACAACAAACTGAAAATCTTTTTTTTTTTGGGGGGGGTAAAAAAAAAAAAGTGTGCACACCCTCTTATAACTGGGGATGTAGCTTTGCTCAGAATAAGGTAATCACATTCAAACTCATGTTAAATAGGAGTCAGTACACACCAACCATCATTTAAAGTGTCTCTGATTAACCCCAAATAAAGTTCAGCTGTTCTAGTAGGTCTTTCCTGACATTTTCTTAGTTGCATCCTACAGCAAAAGCCATGGTCCGCAGAGAGCTTCCAAACCATCAGAGGGACCTCATTGTTAAAAGGTATCAGACAGGAAAAGGGTACAAAAGAATTTCCAAGGCATTAGATATACCATGGAACACAGTGAAGACAGTCATCATCAAGTGGAGAAAATATGGCACAACAGTGACATTACCAAGAAATGGACGTCCCTCCAAAATTGATGAAAAGACGAGAAGAAAACTGGTCAGGGAGGCTGCCAAGAGGCCTACAGGAACATTTAAAGGGGCTGCAGGAATATCTGGCAAGTACTGGCTGTGTGGTACATGTGACAACAATCTCCCGTATTCTTCATATGTCTGGGCTATGGGGTAGAGTGGCAAGACTGAAGCCTTTTCTTACCAAGAAAAACTTCCAGGCTCAAGTAAATTTGGCAAAAACACATCTGAAGTCTCCCAAAAGCATGTGGGAAAATGTGTTATGGTCTGATAAAACCAAGGTTGAACTTTTTTTTTGGCCATAATTCCAAAATATATGTTTGGCGCAAAAACACTGCACACCAACAAAAGAACACCATACCCACTGTGAAGCATGGTGGTGGCCGCATCATGCTTAGGGGCTGTTTTTCTTCAGCTGGAACAGGGGCCTTCGTCAAGGTAGAGGGAATTATGAACAGTTTCAAATACCAGTCAATATTGGCACAAAGCCTTCAGGCTTCTGCTAGAAAGCTGAACATGAAGAGGAACGTCATCTTTTAGCATGACAATGAAGCATACATCCAAATCAACAAAGGAATGGCTTCACCAGAAGAGAATTAAAGTTTTGGAATGGCCCAGCCAGAGCCCAGACCTGAATCCCATTGAAAATCTGGGGGGTGATCTGAAGAGGGCTGTGCACAGGAGATGCCCTCACAATCCGACAGATTTGGAGTCTTTTTGCAAAGAAGAGTGGGCAAATATTGCCAAGTCAAGATGTGCCATGCTGATAGACTCATACCCAAAAAGACTGAGTGCGGTAATACAATGAAAAGGGGCTTCAACAAAGTATTAGTTTTAGGGTGTGCACACACCAGATTACTTTGTGTTTTATTTTTACTTCCCGCGCCTAAAAGATAGATTTCAGTTTGTTGTTCAACTGAGTTGTACAGTTTATAGGTCACATTAAAGGAGGAAAAAGTTCAGAAATTATTTATCTTTGTCTCATTTTTTTACATTACGGAGACATGACAATTTTGCAGGGGTTGTAGACTTTTTATATCCACTGTATCTAAGGACAGGCAGGGCTGAGCTTTAATCTCTTGTTACCGTGAGATTTAACCACATACTAGAAGTCACCCCATTAGGCTAAAGCAGGGGTCTCCAAACTTTCTAAACAAAGGGCCAGTTTACTGTCCTTCAAACTTTAGGGAGGGGGACTGTGGCCAGTGTGGGGGAGGGGAAAATGTCCTAGCATCAGTGGGACTAAACAATGCCCCATAATTGGTGTCAGTGGGAGGAATAGTGCCCCATCATTGGTGTCAGTGGGAGGAATAGTGCCCCATCATTGGTGGCAGTGGAAGGAATAGTGCCCCATCATTGGTGGCAGTGGCAGAAATAGTTCCCCATCTTTGATATTAGTGGGAGGAATAGTGCTCAATCATTGGTGTCAGTGGGAGGAATAGTGCCCCATCATTGGTGGCAGTGGGAAGAATAGTGCCCCGTCATTGGTGGCAGTGGGGGAAACCGTGCCCCATCATTGGAGTCAGTGGGAGAAATAATGCCCCATCTTTGGTATTATTGGGAGGAATAGTGCTCAATAATTGTTAGTGGGAGGAATAGTGTGCCATCATTGGTGTCAGTGAGAAGACTAGTGTCCCATCATTGGTGTCGGTGGCAAGAACTATACCTCAATGTTACGGACAGTTAGGGGAATAATGCATCAATGGCTGGATAAAAGCAAGGGCTGCAGTTTGAAGACCACCGGGCTAAAGCCACGATAGAGATTTTAGCAGCTCAGTTGTGCTCCTGAAATGGCTGGTGATTTATTGCTGTTGGCAGTAATTGGGCACTCACCAGAGCAAATGGCTGCCTTTGGAAGCTGCACACACATTTAATAGCAGTCGATCTCCCATGGTTTCACAATGCTCCACTCCCGTGCAATCGGTTCCTACAAAATGCTACTTGTGTAGCTTACTTTGTAGGGAGCCATTTGCTTGATCTGCTTAGTGATAAAGTTCACATGACTTTAGTAGCGCAGTGGAGCCTTCTAGAAATGTAGAGGTAGCCTCCTAAACTCCTCTCCCCCTGTCCCCGGTACCACTGCCGCTATTACTGGCAACTACTGGCTGTCAAAATGACAGCTAGGAATTGCTATGTATTACAAAGCAGGAACAGCTGTCAGAATGTTACACAAGTGCTCCTATGTAACACTTGCAGGTTTTCTGCAAGTGTCAATGGGAAATATTATATAATTAAATATATTATTGTTAAATTGTATTTATTTGTAGAGCAAAGGTGTGACCTTTGACCTGCCTATAACATCAGTTAAAGAAACCTTACAGTAAACATTATTATGGAAAAAAATCCTGCGAGCCACAATTATCCAGTGCCTTAATGGAAATTCAACCAAACAGCTACCCGGCTGCAGGCGCAGATCACGTATTCATGACCGTGCGATAAATGATATATGAAAAAAATGCGCCGCGCCTAGGGGTGTAACTGAATAACTGTAAATCTAAGTACAAATCATAGATAATAAAGAGTGCAAATCAAATAGAGCCTAAAGCTCTGATCACTTACTAAGATCACCTGCTGTGTGAATCCTAAAGCTCTGATCACTTACTAAGATCACCTGCTGTGTGAATCCTATGAACAAACACACTAACAAATAACTAGTGCAATAAAACACAAAGTGCAATGTGCATAGAAAAACGTAATAAGATAAATATACAATCCACAGTGATTAAAATATAATCATTCCTAATAAGGTGTATATGCTAAAAAATGTTACACATATGTAGATCCACTGTGATTAAAATGAAAAAGAAAAAAAATTAAACAATATATATATTCGTAAAGCACAAACAGAGTAAATCAATCACATGCATGGGCGAATTGAAACTATAATCGCCCTAATAAAAGTGTTCAAATCACATCCGTGAAAGAATCTTCCAATCCAGTAACATAAAGTGACCAAGTTCAAATAAAAGTCAGTGTAATGGTGATGGTTCAAAGAAAAAGTTCCGGTTTTGAATCAAACGTGCCCAAAGAAAAACATGCTGTGAAGTGCCTTGGTGACCCCCAATGTGATTGCGCTCACCTTGGAGCGTGTGACACAGGTTTTAATTGTGTCAATACACGCTTTTGGAGCCACCCCTGGGCTCAGTATTAGGTACAGCTGATTCCCACACTAGATTCTTTATGGCTCCACTCACATCAGACCATATAAAAGAAAAAGGCTAATATAGTATAATACCGTAGGATACTTTTATTAAAATCACATCCAATCCCCACATGGGGTACTCACATTTATAAGGTGCTCATGTGCACCAAACATAACATAGGAAAAAACGGCTGTGCGGCGTGCTGCGGGGTGTGAGAGCTCCACAACCCAGCTCTGTGCTGATCGCTCCGTCCTGGCCCCTCCCCATGACTTTAGTAGCGCAGTGGAGCCTTCTAGAAATGTAGAGGTAGCCTCCTAAACTCCTCTCCCCCTGTCCCCGGTACCACTGCCGCTATTACTGGCAACTACTGGCTGTCAAAATGACAGCTAGGAATTGCTATGTATTACAAAGCAGGAACAGCTGTCAGAATGTTACACAAGTGCTCCTATGTAACACTTGCAGGTTTTCTGCAAGTGTCAATGGGAAATATTATATAATTAAATATATTATTGTTAAATTGTATTTATTTGTAGAGCAAAGGTGTGACCTTTGACCTGCCTATAACATCAGTTAAAGAAACCTTACAGTAAACATTATTTTTTTTTATATAAAATGTATTCCTATTTTAACACATTTTATTATCCGTAACCAGCCTTAACTAACTCCTTCCTCCCCTTCTCCCCTTGGTTATTGTTTTTCTGCTTTTTTATTAATATTTCTTTTATATATTCCAATATTCCTTAACTGTTAAAAAGTTCATTCTTTTCCTTTTGATTTTTCCAATGTTGCATACAAAAAAAATGTGCAAAATTGAAGAAAGCACCTTTTTTTTTTTTTCATTTGCAAATAACTTTATCATGTAAACGTCATTTAGATAACATTTTTAAGGGGACACATTTATAGAATAAAATGCATACTAAATACATTCCTATTAAAAGTCAGGATGTAATTAGGATAATGATTAGTCACAGACTGCTAGATGTAGAGCAATCCTATTTGTAACCACTTTGATAAGGAAGCACATTTTATGTGTTATTTTAGAGTTTGACTATTAAACTTATTAAAGTTCTTGTAAAGGCAGAAGGTTTTTTTTTTTTATCCTAATGCATTCTATACATTAAGCTAAAAAAACCTGTGTGCAGCAGCCCCACTAATACCTGAGGTCCATCTCGATCCAGCGATTTTGTAGGAGTTTCTCGGCTGCCCGGGACTCCCCTCCTCATTGGCTGAGATAGCAGCACTGTGCCATTGGCTCCCGCTGCTGTCAAAGTCAGTCAGCCAATGAGGAGAGAGAGGGGGTGGGACCAGCTGCAGCTCCGTGTCTGAATGGACACAGGGAGCTGCAGCTTGGGTGCTCTCCATAGCAAGCTGCACTCAACAGGAGGGAGGGGCCAGGAGCTCCGAAGAGAGACCAGAGAAGAGGAGGATCCGGGTTGCTCTGTGCAAAACCAACTGCATAGAGCAGGTAAGGAACATGTTTGTTATTTTTAGCTAAAGAAAAATGAGACTTTAGTATCACTTTAAGGTTCTGCCCATCAAATCTTCCCTAGCTTGTAATAAACTGTAGGGCTGGTGAAATGGTCCTCATATGCACACACTTGTATTCTGGCACAGCAGCCAGGCATTTAGCATTTTCAGGAGAAGGTCAGCAACAGCAGCCACCATTTTTCTCTTCTGGCATGATAACTTACGGAAATCCTGGAGACCTGGCCTGTTTAGATATACTTGAGTACTGTTATTGAGACAGCCTGGGGCAGAAAATAGGCTATAGGCCACGTCACCTTTCTTTTCCTATTTTTTGTAAATTTAATCCATATTTATTTAGACTGAGACAACTTTTAAAGTGGTTGTAAACCTCTGCAATGAAAAATGAACAAAGCACATCCCTCTATAGCAGGGATATGCAATTAGTGGACCTCCAGCTGTTGCAGAACTGCAAGTCCCATGAGGCATAGCAAGACTCTGACAGGCACAAGCATGACACCCAGAGGCAGAGGCATGATGGGACTTGTAGTTTTGCAACAGCTGGAGGTCCGCTAATTGCATATCCATACCACCCAACATTTTGAGGGACACCTACTAGCAAATGTATGTAGGAATAGGAAACGCTCCCTGCCACACCCCCTTAAAGGAGAATTAACCAAAAAAAGAGGTTAAATAAATCCACAAGGACTTTTTTTTACCACTACTATTCCTTTATATTGGCTTTTAAAATTTACAAATGCAGCAATTTAGAAATCAGATGAAAGGTTTAGCTCTGGGAAATACTTTTTGAAAGATAAAAAGTGCATTTTTTATACAACTATATAGATCAGACCAAAATGAGGGACAAATGAGGAGGAAAGAGGGACAGAGGGACTTTGCTTCAAATCAGGGACAGTCCCTCGAAATCAGGGACAGTTGGGAGCTATGCATATCCCTGCTCTATAGTGTGTACTTGTCTAAATCCAAAGCACCTACTGTGATTTCTGTCTCCTCCGGCTATCTGCATCAGTCACTTCTGACAGTCTATGCCGATGGCAGACAATCCTAGGAGATGGCCCCACTTCCCCCCTCCAACACACAACAGGTGATTGACAGCCTCAGCTGTGTATGTTTCCCTATGAGACACTAGGGGGGGGGGTCATTTCCCTTCACTCAGGTCTCAGGTTACACTCGGCTCCCTGCTCTATGCTGCAAGGTCTGATCTCCGCCCCCCCCCGCCCGCTAGAGCTCGGGAAATGCTGTGTAATTTTTGGACTTTGGCTGAAGAGAAGACCGCAGATAAACAGGTACTACTTATGTAGGAGGATTTGTTTAATCTCTGTGTCAACTGATGCCGGTCACTGTACTGTTTAAGGGCCAGTTCACACCATAGTGGTCCAGATGTTTTTCTGCATGCACGTTCCTGGCACGTTCCGGTGCGTTTTTGATGCAGTCCAGTGCATCCCCCCCTTCTTCTTTTTTTTTTTTTTTTTAACCTTAAATAAGGAAGTGTGTGTTCCAGTGCTTTTTTGGTGCATTTTTCTGCGTTCCAGTACAGGAAAAATGCAGCATGTTCTAATTTTTTTTTTTCTGGGACACACTTATGTGAACTATACCATTGAAAACCATATAGCCGACTATCCAATGCGTTTTTGAAGCAGAAAAAAAAAACAAAAAACACTGGACTGCATGTGGTGTGAAATGGCACTAATGGTTTACAACCACTTTAATTCAGGGGTCCCAATGTCACGGAGCAAGTCCAGGATTTACGTGGAGGGTTGATATGAAAACTAATCTGTATGTGGAATAAATCCATTTTTATACATTGGAAAGATTTGTGCTACAAAAAAACGATTCTTTTACCCATCAATGTCCTGATACCATTTAGTATCCCCCATCGTCAGGTCTATACATAACCCTTGTGTGATACCCAATGAAGAATTGGAATTTGTGTTCTGCGCGCTCAGTACTGGGCTTGTTCTGTTTTATGTAGGCGGCTTGGAAATGCTCAGCACTGTTTTTACATAATGTGTCTTAAATTATATGATTATTGTGTGTATTATTTTTTCATAAATGTATTTTTTTTTCTGTATAAGAAATTACTTTGTGTTGTGTTTCTACCTGTCTGTCATGCCTGCATATATTTAGTATGCATAAATCATTTTGTAGATATTTTTGTGTTGCATGTTATATAAAAAAATATATATATTTTAGTAGAATTTTGCAAGAATCTTTATTTAGAGGTGGCCAAGACAAGGCAGCCTGCAACATATGTGCCTCCTATTTTCAGCTTTACCCCAATAACACACAATAACCTATAAAGGGCAGCCTTTTTGTATTTTTTAGATTGGGGGCTCATGTATGGCCGCTTGTTTAGAAGACATTAAAGTGGTAATAAACCCCAAAACAAAAATGTAATGTATTGCAGCCTACCAATACCTAAACTACCAACTCCAGGCATTAAAAAAAAAAAAAACGTTTTCCCGGTGCCCACATTGCAAGAATCAACTGCTTATTTTATTATGTTTAGAGCAGTGGTCTCCAAACTACTGCCCGGGGGGGCCAGATGCGGCCCTTTGCTTGCTTTTATCCAGGCCTTTGGGTACTATTTCATCCAATGATACCAACAATGGGACATAATTCCCCCCACTGACACCAATGAAGGGGGCATGTTTCCTCCCAATGACACCAACTATGGGGTAAAATTCCTCCCACCGACACCAATAATTGGGCCCAATTCCTCTAAAAGACACAAACAATGGCACCCAATGACGTCAATGATGGGGCCCAATTCCTCCCACTGACGCCAACAATGGGGCCCAATTCCTCCAAAAGATACAAACAATGGGGCCCAATGACACCAATGATGGGGCCCAATTCCTCCCACTAACACCAACAATGGGTCCCAATTCCTCCAAAAGACACAAACAATGGGGCCCAATGACATCAATGATGGGGGCACAATTCCTCTCAGTGACACCAATGATGGAGCTCAATGACATAAAAAACGGTGCATAATTTCTCCTGATGACACAAACAATGGGGCCCAATGACATCAATGATGGGGCACATTTCCTCCCAATGACACCAACAATGGGGGCCAATTCCTCCAAATAAAACAAACAATGGGGCCCAATGACATAAAAAATGGCGCACAATTCCTCCTAATGACACGAACAATGGGGCCCAATGACATTAATGATGGGGCACAATTCCTCTTAATGACACAATGGGGCCCAATGACATCAACGTTGGGACACAATTCCTCCCACTTACTGTGCACCAATAATGAGAAGCAATTACCCTCACTGAAACAGTGGGGCATTATTTTTCCTACTGATGTCGGGACCTTTTCTACTCCCACTGGCCACAATTCGGCCCTCGTAAAGTCTGAAGGACAGTAAACTGGACCTTTTGTTTAGAAAGTTTGGAAACCTCTGGTCGAGGGCATTGCAGAAGGCAGTTAAATTTACCTAATCCTTCCCACACAAGACCGGTCCCTGTGGCTACTGCCTCCCCAAATCCCCCCATGGTCTAGCGGTCTTGTATGTTGAACTGTTTCTGACGTCATCAAGCTCATAGACCCGCTCTGTCCATGAGGACATCAGGAACGGTCCACCGCTGAATCATGGGGGGGTGCCATTTACCACTGGAGAGGAGGATTGGGTGAGTATAAGCTTTTTTTTTTTTTTTTTTTTTTTTTTTTTTTTTTTTTGCCCAGGGTTGCACTTACTTTGTATTTTTTTTTTTTTTTCACCTGGTGATCTGGTCAGTAACACACTTTCTTGTCTTGGAGTATCTCCACTCTGAATGGAGGAGCAACAGAGACACCTTTTGGACAGCAGCATTGTCAGTCTTGGGGGGGGAGGGTAGTTTTAGATGGACTAGCAGATTTAGATGGACTTGACAAACAAATTAAATCTGAATTCCAGATAACACTTTGTAAGCCGTTACAGCAACACCGTTTTTGGATTAGGCTCCATTCACACTTGTGTGACTTGTCCTGTGACTTTGGATGCATAAAGTCACATGGCGAGTCACAGCCCATTGCTTTCAATGGCACCTGTTCAGATTGGTGCAATTAGAAAAGGTGCCTGCGCTGCTTTGATGCAACTTAGTGCAAGAGAGTGTGAAGTCAGGTCAAAGTCGCACCAAAAGTCACGCTGGAAATCATGCGACTTGGGAGTCACGCAAGTGTGAATGAAGCCTAAAGGTTTTATATAAATAAAAGCTGACCATTGTAAGCGCTCATCAGTGGTAAATGATTTATTTCAACTCTCTAACCAGGGGCATATTTACCGCGAGGCAAACAAGGCGTTTAGCCTGGGGCGGCATTTTTTTAGTGGGGGCGCAGTCTGTACCGGGAAGATGCTTGCAGCTGCAGGCCTCACCTTGGTATTGCTTTTTAGAGCGGGCAGTCGATTCCCTTGTAATAGCAATCGGAGCGGCTTACTAGCCACTGGATTGCTATTACAAGCAGCAGGAAGGGACGCCCCCTCCCGCCGCCTTCCATAGCGCTCCCGTCCCACCGGAAGACCCGAGCAACCGCCTCCTTCCCACATCAGATAACCCCCTAGGAGAAGCGCTCTCCTGAGGGGGTTACCTTGCGGAGCGCGCTTCCGAATCCAGCATTCGGCGTCCATAGCCGCCGAATATATGACTCAGCCCCACCCCATCATTGGATTTGATTGACGGCAGCGGGAGCCAATGGCTGCACTGCTATCAATCTATCCAATCAAAAGCCGAGAACCCTGGGCAGAGGAAGAGCTCGTCCCTGCTGGATGAAGTTCCAGGGCTCAGGTAAGTAAAACAGGGGGCTGAGGGGCCGGTCACTGCCAGGTGTTTTTTCACCTTCATGCATAGGATGCATGAAGGTGAAAAAACGCAAGGGTTTACAACCCCTTTAAAAAAAAAAGCAGACTTACTGGCCAGATTACCAGGTGAAAGTAAAGGAAAAAAATCCTTAAAAAAAAAACAAAAACAAAAAAAAAGAATGCAGCAAATAGCATGGGAAAGATACACGAATATGAGTGATATAATTGCTGCCGCCCCAATTGGGTCACAACATGGGAAAGTGTCCCCCTGGTGGAGTTTTTCTGCAGCGAAATTACAATTGTTAAAAATTCGTTTTGAAAAAGTTTTTTATTGAAAAAGTAGAAACAAGACATAAACGTTTAAAATATGAGCTCTGGTCAGGGATATGTACCACCATTCAATTCTACAATGATATAACCGTACAACAGTACATATTATTTGGTCATCTGATATGCAAATTTCCAACGTGTTTCGACGTGCGTGGTCAGTCTTCCTCAGGGGATTAATCGGCTGTCAAAAAAATAGATATACAGGCATTGTTTATGTATATTTTTTGACAGCAAATTAATCCCCTGAGGAAGACTTTGACCATGCATGTAGAAACGCGTTGGAAATTTGCATATCAGATATTTGAACAAATAATATAATATATAATATGTACTGTTGTATGGTTATATCATTGTAGAATGAAATGTTGGTACATATCCCTGACCAGAGCTCATATTTTAAACGTTTGTGTTTATTATGTCTTGTTTCTATTTTTTCAATAACACATTTTTTCAAAACAAATTTTTAACGATTGTAATTTTGCTGCGGGAAAAACCCCATCGGGGGAGACTTTCCCATGTTGTGACGAATGCAGCCATTATATCTAAGGGCTTGGTAAACCACAATATAATACATTTATGTTTTAGGGCTTTAATATACAAATACTTCAGAGGTGTCACTGGTTCTAGTGGCCGTTGGCCCAATGGTTAGACCTCTAAATGCTGACTCCACCATGGGCTGGCGATAGATGACATTTAAACAGCTTTTCATACATGACCAAATACCATCATCTTCAAAAAAAATATTAACAGCTAAACCTTGAGCGTCTGATTTCTGCCTCTTTCACCATTCTGGGCCATAGAAATGGAAAGGGATGACGTTCCATTCATCCTCAGCATGTCGTACCTGAATTTTGGATCCAGAGATCTTTCGATCATGACAAATAAAATTCTACTTACCTGAACTGACTCCGATTCATTACTTTTAAGAAGCAGGGTCCTTTGATAACTACTGTATTAAAGTGTTTTTTTGTATTTGTATCGTCAAGTTGTAAAGCGCTGTGTAAACTGTTGGCGCTATACAAATCCTTTATAATAATAATAATAACTTCATAGACTGAAATTGCTGGTTATCATCATTTTTATTTTTTAATCCTTTTGGAAAATAATGTTTAAAGTGTAATAATGTAGTTATAATAAACAGTACTGTGCAAATGTTTTAGGCAGGTGTGAAGCAATGCTTTCAGAAATATACATTTTAATAATTTATAATTATCACTTTGCAATATAGAAAGTAAATGCACAGACGAAAAATCCAAATCAAATCAATATTTGGTGTGACCGCCCTTTGCCTTTTCAACCAACATCAATTCTTCTAGGTAGACTTGCGAACAGTTTTTTTTTTTTTTTTTTTTTGAAGGAACACAGCAGGTAGGTTGTTCTAGGCACATCTTGGAGAACTAACCTCAGACCTGCTGTGGATGTCGGCTGCCTCAAATCCTTCTGTCTCTTCATGTCATTCCGGACACGCTCCATGATGGTGAGAACGGGGCTCTGTAGGGGGCCAAACCATCACTTCCAGGACTCCTTGTTCTTTACGCTAAAGATAGTTCTTAACCAGTTTGGCATTAGAGCAAAGTTTTTCACTGTTACGCACATCTTAATTTTTCACAATAAAATGATTTAAACCCTCAGAACATTAAATATTTTCTGAAAGCAGGGACCCTGTAGATTAAAAAGTTGACAGTTGCACATTTTTATGCCTCGTGATTTTTGTGCAACTGTTCATTAAGTTTTCAGGATTAAAATATAAATATAATTCAGGAAAAATAAAATAAATTTTAGTGCAAACACCTACAGCAGAATACCCCTTTTTTGATAAAATATAAAAAATGAGGTTGCATCAAGCAAATAAATACCAGTGGTGTAGCTGGTGTGTTTTTTTTTATTTTTTGGGGACAACCGGCACCCACCCCCTGCCCGCTCTAGGTAAGTATCGGTTGTGTCACTTGCATCCACACCCCCCGGTCTGTCGGTCATCAAGCTCGGCACTTACCCCATCTAGGTTGCAGGCTCCTGTGTCCAGGGTCGGATTTCTCTCAAGGCCACTGAGGCCAGGCCTCGGGGTGGCAGTGGTGCAGGGGCGGCGGCGGCGACTTCTCGGCTTTCACGGCCGCACCCCCCCCCCTTTGGAGCTGCCCGTTAAAGACAGCTGCGAGCCGACCACGCAACGGCGCATGTGCCGTTCCGAAGCCGGACGGGCTCGGGAAAGCTCGTACACGCTCGGCCGGGCGGTGCATGCGCAGTAACGTAATGGCGCTGCCCAGCACCATTTTCGAATAGACGATCGGGACTCTATTGCGGTCGGTGGCTCGTGCAGTGCACTCGCCATAGGCAGAGAGGTCCAGAGGAGCCGAGCAGGGGTAAGGAGGAGGAGAGTACTGTAGGGGGATATCAGAGTGAGAGGAGGACATCGCTGGGAGCGTTTTTTTTTTTTTTTTTAAATTGTCACTTTTATTCCTATTACAAGTAATGTAAACATCCCTTGTAATGGAAAAAAAAAAAGCATGACAGGACCTCTTAAATATGAGATCTGAGGTCAAAAAGACATCAGATCTCATATTTACATTAAAATGCAATAAAAAAAATAAAAATTTTTGTAATTTACAAAAAAAAAAAGGCCCTTTTAAGAGCTATGGGTGGAAGTGACGTTTTGACGTCGCTTCCACCCTGCAATGGTATGGAGACGGGTGGGGGCCATCTTCCACTCACTCATCTCCATACCCAGCAAGGGTGAAGATCCCATCGCCTCCGTCGCTGGCGACGGCCCTGGTAAGCACCGGAGGGCACCAGATCCGCCCCCCCCCCCCCTCCCGCCGCCGATAAAAGTGATCTCACGGAAAATACGCCGCAGAGACCACTATTATCAGAAAGTGCACCGCCGGCCGAAAAAGAGGATACCGGGGTTATGACAGCTAGCTGCTGCCATAACGATGATATTCCTATTCAAAGTTAGGATGTATATCGGCGTGCGGCGGTCCGTAACTGGTTAAAAGCTTTTACAGATCATCAATTTAGTGTTAGCCTGTGCTTGTTCTTTTTCTGACGTTCGTGGTGATATGTCACACGTGGTGTGACCCTGGGTTACATAAGTGTGCACACCCTAGGCATGCATGTGTGCTGGGCAGTGGGGTTATGGCAGTTAAAAACAAATGTAATCTTTTTTTTTTTTTTTTTTTTTATTTGTTATCACAAAACAATTAATAAACCCCCATGTGATGGCATTGGGTAGGTAAGGGGTACTCTTTTTGGAGACGTTAGGGGTTTAATAGACCCCAATGTCTCCCCTGCCCTTCACACAATCTAACCAAGTACAGATCTGCTCGGTGTCCCCTGACTGTACCAGCCGGGAAATGGTGGGTCTGAAACCGGAAGTGACTAAATCATCATCGCTTCCGGTTTTATTGTTGTAAGACTGAGGCATGGATAATCCTCGCTCCCCACCTTAAAGCTAGCGGTTGTGGTTCTAAGTAAGAGTGGGAGAGCTTAAGGACCCACGGGTGGAGGAGGGATCTGGAGGGGGCGTGGTCACCCCGTCGTCCGCTCTGTGAAAGTGATCGGCAGTTACAGAGCCGCTGCACCACTTTTAATACTTTCATTTTGAGAGCCAGCTGAACAAAACCAGCACAAGCTTATGGGGGGGGGGGGGGGGGAATAGATTTTGGTCAAACTAGGCAATTGGGCCCCCCAGAAGATTCTTCCTGGCCCTTCATATCCCCTGCAAACTAAGAGCTACACTATTACAGCAGCAGCTCCGTCCTACAAAGTAGAGAACTCCAGGGGAAGAAGGAAGCATATACAGTAGTAGCAGACTCTGCCCACCTTCCTCTTAGTTACCAACAGTCTCAACATTTATAGGGACACTTTTTTGTCTGTAGGCGGAGTACTATTGTAATTGGGGGTAGAGCATTTGTAGGCGTGGTCCAGTAGGACTGGAAAGATGAAACGCAGCGAAAAATGGGCGTGGTTTAACCACTTCCTGTCCGGTCTATAGCAGAATGACGGCCGGGCGGTGGTTCTGTGATCCTGACTGGACGTCATCTGACTTCTTTCAGGATAACATGCCAGCGTGCGCCCGCGGGGGCATGCAGCGTGGCAACCAGTGGTGCTGTGTTTCACTCTGACACACCGCATCGCCGATAGTGGTAAGGAGCCTCTGACGGAGACGCCTTACCACGTGATTAGCTATGACCAATCACAGCTGATTACAGCGTAAATCAGGAAGTGCCGGTAAACGGCTTTCCTTGGGTTCACGCTGACAGGGAGAGCCGATCGACCGCTCTCCATGCCAGGGAGGGGGGTCTGCGCTGATAATCAACACATTGATTATCAGCGCAGCCCCCATGAGAGGTACCTGTCAGTGCCATTCAGTACCCATAACTGTGCCAATCAGTAATGCCTGTCAGTGCCCTTCAGATGCAAATCAGTAATGTCTGTCAGTAGCTCCTTATCAGTGCCGCCTATCCAGTGCCCATCAATTCTACATATCAGTGCTACCTCATCATTACCCGTCAGTGAAGGAGAAAACTAAATTTTATAACAAATGGAGAAAAACTTTTATTTTTCAAAAAGGTCAGTCTTTTTTAGCTTGTTTAGCAAAAAATAACCCCAGAGGTGATCAAATACCACCAAAAGTAAGCTCTATTTGTGGGAAGAAAATTGTGATAAAAATTTAATTTGGGTACAATGTTGCATGACGGCGCAATTATCATTCAAAGTGCCACAGCACTGAAAGCTGAAAATTGTCCTGGGCAGGAAGGGGGGAAAGTGCCCAGTATTGAAGTGGTTAAATTATGCTAAATATTGAGCGTGATTTAAGGGGGTGTGGTTAAATAGTCTGAGATGAAAGCAGAATGGAGGGAGAAGGAAGGGAGGGGGAGAGAAAAAAAAGGGAGAAAGAGGGATGGAGAGACAGAGGGGAAAAAAAGATAGGGAGGGAAGGAGAGAGAAGGAAAGAAAGAGGGATGGATGGACAGCAGGCCCAGATCCTACACCACAATAGAAATATGTGTATTCCAGACAATTTAACAATCAGCAGATAAAGATACTTCAATCACCATTCCCCCAAGCAGATCCCATCCAACAGATACAAGAGATGGTCAGAGAGTGTGCGGACATGGTACAAGAGATGGTCAGAGAGTGTGAGGACGTGATACAGAGATGGTCAGAGACTGTGCGGACATGCTACAGGAGATGGGGTCAGTGATTGTGGACATGATAGAGATGGTCAGAGACTAAGGACACAGCTAACAGCACAGAGAGATGAGGAGGTGTACAGAGAAGATGGGGGTGATAATCACCTTCAGTCCTCTCATGTCCTGGTTGGGGTGTAATCTGTTGTGTCCCCCGTCCCTGGACTCCCCCGTGCAGAGTGTCCCCCTCAATGGCCGAGCTTGCCAGAGCAGTGCATGTGCAGTTCGAAAATCGGTTCGCGGCCATGTTTTTTTTACAGGTGGAAGCTACGGCCGTCCTGGGACAAAGACAATTTTCCCTGATTCTTCCTGTAACACGGTCAGACTGGGATAGGGGACTGAATTCTATGAATGTCCTGGAAAAATTGGGACTATTGGCAACTATGCTTCCTCTCTCTGCTCAAGACAGGGCAGCTATTAGAAAACATTGGGCCCCATCTAGTCAACCTGACAGACTCCCCCCTCCAAAATAATGTTTACTATGCTTTAGTTATGGACACAGTGAGTTAGAAGTACTAATCACTCATCAAGGTTGATTTACTAAAGGCAAATTTACTTTGCACTGCAAGTGCACTTGCTCTAGAGCTTAGTAAATGAGGTAAAGCGTCACTTTGCAAAAAACACCCAATCCGGTGAGGAGGGAAGCTGGCAGCATTGCAGGGCAGTGGGCACTCGGGGGGGCCTGGGCAGCAGGGGGAAACTTATTGTGAACAGGGGGGGGTGATTGATGCAGCGAGGGCAATCTCTGGAGCCAATCGCCTGTATGGCTTACTCTGTAGAAGCTGAAAGCTGGCGGGAGGGAGAGGAGAAGAGAAGAAGCCGTCTTTCAGCTGCTGCAGAGAGAGCCATACAGGGCATCGGTTCCAGTAATTGTCCCCCCACCACACCGACCACCCTCCCTGCCCACATCCAATTTACCCAGCTGCCTGGGCCCCCCTGCTGTTCTTGCTTTTTCTCTCATTTAGCCCTATTCCACCATTCATGCCAATAAGGTCGAGGAATCTCCACGGCTGGCTCTTGTATTCCGGCAGCCTTAAAGCTGAACTCCAGATAATGGTCTGTATTGCATAAATTGGTCCAGCTTGGCACAAAGTAATTATGTACAGTAAATCTCATACCTGAAGGGCTGCTGGGGCAGCAGACAATCAATGAAGTAGTCGGCGCTACTATAGTGATGGCCGCAGAGTTTTGGATCCTGTGCCTAACAGGTTTTTGCATACTGGCATAAAGGGGATTACTTTCTGGGCACTGCCACCATTTACAGAATAGCTTGTGTTTATTCAGTGAATAGAAAGTGTTTTCTGATGGGAGGAGGCGGAGATCATGATGTCATCACTTTTCCAATCCGCCTCATTCAATCATAGAATTCCTTGTATTATAGTGCTGAGTGAGCGAACCCCTATGGTCAGTGTGCAGACGGGAAGCCCCTCGGCACAGGCTGTGGAAGATTGTGATATTGCAGTGCTTGCCGGTTTCCGCAGTGGCCCCTCGGGTATGATATAGGCATACTTACATTAAAAACCCTTTCATGACTAAGCCTATTTTTGACATTTGGTGTTTACAAGTTAAAATCTATATTTTTTGCTAGAAAATTACTTAGAGCCCCCAACATTATATATATTTTTTAGCAGAGAATCTAGAGAATGAAATGGTGATTGTTGCAATATTTTATGTCACACGGTATTTGTGCAGCTGTGTTTTAAACGCAACTTTTTGGGAAAAGGGACACTTTTATGAATTTAAAAAAAAACAAACAGTAAAGTTAGCCCAATTTTTTTGTATAATGTGAAAGATGATGTTAGGCCGAGTAAATAGATACCAAACATGTCACGCTTTATAATTGCACGCACTCGTGGAATGCCGACAAACTACGGTACCTAAAAATCTCCATAGGCGACGATTTAAATTTTTTTTTTTTTTACGGTTACCAGGTTAGAGTTACAGAGGCGGTCTAGTGCTAGAATTATTGCTCTGGCTTTGATGATCGCGGCGATACCTCACATGTGTGATTTGAACACCGTTTACATATGTGGGCGCGACTTCTGTATGCGTTTTCTTTGCTGCGCAAGCTCGCGGGGACGTGGGCGCTTTTAAAACAAAATTTTCTTATTTATTTTATTTTTTTTATATTTATAAATTGTGTTTAAAGAATAAAAAAAAAAAAATTGATCACTTTTATTGCTGTCACAAGGAATGTAAACATACCTTGTGACAGTAATAGGTGGTGACAGGTACTCTTTATGGAGGGATCGGGGGTCTAAAAGACCCCCGATCCCTCCTTTGCACTTCACAGTATTCAGATTGCCGTTTTCGGCGATTCTGAATACTGTATATTTTTTTTTAAACCGGCGCCATTGGCAGCCGTGTAAACGGGAAGTGACTACTTGACGTCGCTTCTGCGTTTACAATTAGGAGGCTGGAACGAAGCCGCTCACGGCTTCGTTCCAGACTGTCAGTAGCCGCCAGAGGCGGCGGATTGATCATCGGGCCTCCTGGTGGATCGGGAGGCCCCATATGAGCGGCTGGAGGCGGCGGGAGGGGGGGGACTTCCCCTCCTCCGGTATAACAGCCGAGCGGCTTTCAGCCGCATCGGTTGTTATACTTGGAAAGCCGAACGCCGACTCTAAAAAACAGTACCGGGCTGATGCCTGCACTTTGCAAAGTGAAAAGCTTTTCCTCATTTATTAAGCTCTGGAGCAGCTGCACTTTGGCTTTAGTAAATCAACCCCTTTTGTTTACAAGTAAAAATCAGAATTTTTTTGCTGGAAAATTACTTAGAACCCCCAAATATAATTTATATATGAGTGTGAGTACACCCCCCACATTTTTGTAAATATTTTATTATATCTTTTCATGTGACAACACTGAAGAAATGACACTTGTCTACAATGTAAAGTAGTGAGTGTACAGCTTGTATAACAGTGTAAATTTGCTGTCCCCTCAAAATAACTCAACACACAGCCATTAATGTCTAAACCGCTGGCAACTAAAGTGAGTACACCCCTAAGTGAAAATGTCCATGTTTGGCCCAATTAGCTATTTTCCCTCCCCGGTGTCATGTGACTCGTTAGTGTTACAAGGTCTCAGGTGTGAACGGGGAGCAGGTGTGTTAAATTTGGTGTTATCGCTCTCACTCTGTCATACTGGGCACTGGAAGTTCAACATGTCACCTCATGGCAAAGAACTCTCTGAGGATCTAAAAAAAAAGAATTGTTGCTCTAAATAAAGATGGCCTAGGCTATAAGAAGATTGCCAAGACCCTGAAACTGAGCTGCAGCCCAGTCGTCAAGACCATACAGCGGTTTAACAGGACAGGTTTCACTCAGAACAGGCCTCGCCATGGTCGACCAAAGAAGTTGAGTGCACGTGCTCAGCGTCATATCCAGAGGTTGTCTTTGGGAAATAGACCTATAAGTGTTGCTGCAGAGGTTGAAGGGGAAGGGGGTCAGCCTGTCAGTGCTCAGACCATACGCCGCACACTGCATCAAATTGGTCTGCATGGCTGTCATCCCAGAAGGAAGCCTCTTCTAAAGATGATGCACAAGAAAGCCGGCAAACAGTTTGCTGAAGACAAGCAGACTAAGGACATGGATTACTGGAACCATGTCCTGTGGTCTGATGAGACCAAGATAAACTTATTTGGTTCAGATGGTGTCAGGCGTGTGTGGCGGCAACCAGGTGAGGAGTACAAAGTCAAGTGTGTCTTGTCTACAGTCAAGCATGGTGGTGGGAGTGTCATGGTCTGGGGCTGCATGAGTGCTGCCGGTACTGGGGAGCTACAGTTCATTGAGGGAACCATGAATGCCAACATGTACTGTGACATAGTTAGGTTGAATAAAGACACCAGTCCATCCAGTTCAACCCGAGTGAGTGTGGGGGTGTGTCTACAATTGTCCCTAACCCTGTACATCCCAAACTCACATCAGTCCCTACCCTCAATCCAAGGTCCCCATTCATATACTAGGGCCAATTTTGGACAGAAGCCAATTAACCTACCAGCATGTCTTTGGAGTGTGGAAGGAAACCGGAGTACCCGGAGGAAACCCACACAGGCACAGGGAGAACATGCAAACTCCAGGCAGGTAGTGTCGTGGTTGGGATTCAAACCAGTGACCCTTTTTACTGCTAGGCAAGAGTGCTACCCACTACACCACTGTGCTGCAGAAGGGAATCATACTGAAGCAGAGCATGATCCCCTCCCTTCAGAGACTGGGCCGCAGGGCAGTATTCCAACATGATAATGACCCACCGCTTCTAAAAGTGATCCAGCGGTGATTCAGCCGCTCAGATCGCTTTTAGCAGAAAAAGCAGCGGCTGCAGCAAATTCTGATATGGGGGTTATGGCATCTAGCCACAGCCATAAGCCCGATATTAAACTGCAAAGTCATGACCTAAATCTCCAGTACGCAGTCGGCAAGTACCTTTCTCAATATTTTCAACACAGAGGGACCCTTGAAATAACTATCCTGTCTCAGGGAACCCCTGCTAAAAATTACTATATCTACAACTCATGATACATTAGTGTGATGGTCAGTGGGAAGAATGCTCCTTACATTGGTGATTAGTGGGAAGAATGCCCCTTACATTGGTGATCAGTGGGAAGAATGTTCCTTACATTGGTGATCAGTGAGAAGAATGTTCCTTACATTGGTGATCAGTGGGAAGAATGCTCCTTACATTGGTGATCAGTGGGAAGAATGCTCCTTACATTGGTGGTCAATGGGAAGAATGTTCCTTACATTGGTGATCAGTGAGAAGAATGTTCCTTACATTGGTGGTCAGTGGGAAGAATGTTCCTTACACTGGTGATCAGTGGGAAGAATGTTCCTTACATTGGTGATCAGTGGGAAGAATGTTCCTTACATTGGTGATCAGTGAGAAGAATGCTCCTTACATTGGTGATCAGTGAGAAGAATGCCCCTTACATTGGTGATCAGTGAGAAGAATGTTCCTTACATTGGTGATCAGTGAGAAGAATGTTCCTTACATTGGTGATCAGTGGGAAGAATGTTCCTTACATTGGTGATCAGTGAGAAGAATGCTCCTTACATTGGTGATCAGTTTGAAGAATGTTCCTTACATTGGTGATCAGAGGGAAGAATGCTCCTTACATTGGTGATCAGAGGAAAGAATGCTCCTTACATTGGTGATCAGTGAGAAGAATGTTCCTTACATTGGGGATCAGTGAGAAGAATGCTCCTTACATTGGTGGTCAGTGAGAAGAATGCTCCTTACATTGGTGGTCAGTGAGAAGAATGTTCCTTACATTGGTGATCAGTGAGAAGAATGTTCCTTACATTGGTGATCAGTGGGGAGAATGTTCCTTACATTGGTGATCAGTGAGAAGAATGTCTCTTACATTGGTGATCAGTGAGAAGAATGTTCCTTACATTGGTGATCAGTGAGAAGAATGTTCCTTACATTGGTGATCAGAGGGAAGAATCCCCCCCCCTTACAGATAGCTAAAAAAGATCAATAGTGTAATTTGTTTGACGTTAAGGCCTATTCACACTTGTGCGACCTGAAAGCAGCACGACTTTGAAGCAACTTGAAGCAACACCTGTGTAATCTAAGGAGCTCAAGTCGCATCAGTCGGATCAAAGTAGTGCAGGGACTACTTTGAAGTCGCTGTGACTTAAAGTCACACAGATATGAACGGTACTCATTTGAAATCATGGGGTACAACTTGTCATGTGACTCTGCAGTCCCAAGTCGCACAGGTGTGAATGGGGCATAAATACCAGTGTTTTTTTTGTTTTTTTTTTATTATGGCAGATTCTCTTTCAGATAAAAGTGTTCCCACGGGTGGATTTGCTGTGGGAACACTTTTAGAAGCGGCGGGAGGGGTACCCCTTTCTAACACTTTCCATTCGTTCCCGGGCTTACCTGACCGATGGGTGAAGCCGGGAGAGATTTGATGCTGGCGGTAGCTGGGTATGGAGTGGGGTGAAGCCAAGATGGCCGCCACTCATCTCTATGCCCTTGAAAGACTGGATCGACAGCATAGCGTCACTTCCAGGCCATAGTAATTTTTTTTCTTAACCACTTAGGGACTGCCTATTGCATGTAAACTGCTGCAGGGCGGCCCTACTGCTTGAAACAACATACCTGTACGTTGTTTCGTGCACGAGATATTATGGCCGCTCGTGCCCGCTGCACAGCGGGGGAGCCGATGTGCGAGTCTGGTGGCTGCGATGTCCGCCGGGCCACCCGCGATCGCTCCACATAGAGGCAGAATGGGGATCTGCCAGTGTAAACAAAGCAGACCGCCGTTCTGACAGGAGGGAGAGGGAGGGAGAGAGAGAGAAAGATCTGTTGTTCTTAGTGATCAGGAACAGTAATCTCTCTCCTCCAGTCAGTCCCCTCCCCCCCACAGTTAGAAACACCTCCCTAAGAAACACTTAACCCCTTGATCACCCCCTAGTGTTAACCCCTTCCCTGCCAGTGTCATTTATACAGTAATCGGTGGATATTTTTAGCTCTGATCACTGTAATAATGTCACTGGTCCCAAAAAACTGTCAAAAGTGTCCGATCTGTCCGCCGCATTGTCGCAGTCCCACAAAAAATTGCTGATCACCACCCTTACTGGTAAAAATAGATAAATAAATAAAAATGCCATAAGTCCATACCCTATTTTGTAGACGCTATAACTTTTGCGCAAACTAATCAATATACGCTTATTGGTATTTTTTTTTACCAAAAATATGTAAGCGACTACATATTGGAATAAAACTGATGAATACATTTTTTTATATATATTTTTTTGGGATATGTTTTATATCAGAAAGTAAAAAATATTGATGTTTTTTTGAAAATTGTCAGTCTTTTTTGTTTATAGCGCAAAAAAAAAAACAAACCCAGATGTGATCAAACACCACTAAAGGAAAGTTCTATTTGTGTGGGAAAAAAAAGGACATCGATTTTATTTGGGTACAGCGTCGCACGACCGCGCAATTGTCAGTTAAAGTAACGCAGTGCAGTATTGCAAAAAATGGCCTGGTCATGAAGGGAGGTAAACTTTACAGTCCTTAAGTGGTTAAACAAAAATATAATTTTTTTTTTTGCTTTTAAAAGTAAATGAAAGATGTGGGGTCTTTTTGATCCCAGATCTCTCCATAAAGAGGACCTGTCACGCTTATTTCTATTACAAGGGATGTTTACTTTCCTTGTAATAGGAATAAAAATGATCAAAAAATTAATAAATAAAAGGGACAGTGTAAAAATAAAAAGTAAAATAAATAAGAAAAGAAAAAAAAAAATTCAATCGCCCCAACCCTCCGTGCTCGCGCGCAGAAGTGAACGCAAGCGTAAGTTGCGCACGCATATATAAATGGTGTTCAAACCACACATGTGAGGTATTGCTGCGATCGTTAGAGTGAGAGCAATAATTCTAGCACTTTGGAGCTCGAGCGATTGGTAAAAGATGATACTACATACCAAGCATTAAAAAAGAACCCAAATAGAGAACTAAACTAAATGCATTTTTGAATAAGGGTATTGCAGATAGAATAATAAGTAAAAAAAGAAGAAAGGTATTTATTACCAGAAGCACCCAAAGTGCCAATTATCTACCAGGTACCCAAAGTCCACAAGAATAAGACTAAAGCACCGGGGAGGCCCATCATTAGTGGGATTGGGTCAGTCCACTCCAGGTTGGGGGGAATACCTGCCATTGGCAGGAAAGGGACAGGCCTAGTAAAGTAAAGATGTGATCCAATTACTCAAACAAATTAAGGTAAACGACTCCACACTATTGGTCACAATAGATGCGGAATTGCTGTACACCAATATCAAACAAACGGATGCATTGGCAGCAGTAGCATGGTCTATGAAACACTTATCAGACCTGAGATTAAAACAAAGACGGTTCATATTGGAAGGCTTAAGAATAGCCATGGGGAATAATTTTTTCTGGCATAATCACAAATTCTATAGGCAAATAAAGGGGGTGGGAATGGGGAATAAATACGCCCCAAGTGTGGCCAACATCTTCCTGAATAAATGGGAAGAAGAGGAAATATTCGGAAGGTGTTGGCCTCACATACAAGTTTATAAAAGATTCATAGACGATATCCTGATCGTCTGGAAAGGCAGTCAGGAGGAACTACACCCTGTTCCAAGTTATTATGCCAATGATATTTTTCTCATTTACCTAAATAATTGATGTAAACAACAGTCAGCATAATTCTTATGTTATCAACTATTAGGAGTACAATTCAAATTTTTTGAACAAACCTAATGATAACAGTTTATTTTTTTCCAAAGAACTGAAAATTGTCATTTGTTGTATTTGCAGCATATTTACTGAAATCAAAAGCTATCTCTATCAAACAACTTTTTAAACATTTTACCAGGTCACGTTACATTTTAACATAGGACCCCTTATTTGATAGCAGCTTCACAAGTCTTGCATCCATTGAACTTGTGAGTTTTTGGACAGTTTCTGCTTGAATTTGCAAGATGTCAAAATAGCCTCCCAGAGCTGCTGTTTGGATGTAAACTGCCTTCCACCCTCATAGATCTTTTGCTTGAGGATGCTCTAAAGATTCTCAATAGGATTGAGGTCAGGAGAGGATGGAGGCCACACCATGACTTTCTCTCCTTTTAACCCCATAGCAGCCATCGATTCAGAGGTATTCTTTGCAGCAGGAGATGGTGCATTGTCATGCATAAAGATTATTTTATTACAGAAAGCATAGATCTTCCTGCTGTACCAGGGAAGGAAGTGGTCAGTCAGGAACTCCACATACTTTGCAGAGGTCATCTTTAGACCTTCGGGGACCCTAAAGGGGCCGACCAGCTCTCTTCCCATGATTCCGGCCAAAAAACATGACTCCACCACCGCCTTGCTGACGTCGCAGCCTTGTTGGAACAGGGTGGCTGTCCACCAACCATCCACCATTCCATCCATCGGGACCATCCAGGGTTGCACGGCACTCATCAGTGAACAGGACTGTTTGAAAATTAGTCTTCATGTATTTTTCTGCCCAATGCAACCGTTTCTGCTTGTGAGCATTGGTTAGTGGTGGCCGAATGGAAGGTTTATGCACAGTTGCAAGACTCTGGAGGACTCTACACCTTGATGTCCGTGGGACTCCAGAGGCACCAGCAGCTTCAAATATACGTTTGCTGCTATGTAATGGTGTTTTAGCAGCTGCTCTCTTGATCCGATGCATGGATCTGGCAGAAATCTTCCTCAATGTGCCTTTATCTGCACGAAACCGTCTGTGATCTGAATCAACCACAAATCTCTTAATAGTGCGATGATCACGCTTAAGTTTTCGTGAAATATCTAATGTTTTCATACCTCGTCCAAGGCATTGAACTATTTCACTCTTTTCGGCAGCAGAGAGATCCTTTTTCTTCCCCATATTGCTTGAAAATGGTGCTCTGCGGAGGGGGCAGGAGGCGGAGCCTAGCAGAGCAGACATGCATTGTTAGAGCTCCACACCGCTGAGGAGAGAAGAGAAGGACAAAGCGGAGCCTGCAGGCTCAAAAGGTATCCATTTGAACCTTTTTGCCCCAGGGAACAAACTGTGAAAGTTTGGGCAGGAAATATGGTACTGGGAGGAAACCGTGGCAGAAATAAAAATCACCTCACAAAGAGCTCACAGGCACTCACTGCAGCTGAAGCAGCTCCAGTCACCTCACAAGATACAGCATCAGGGCGCTCTCACAGACAGAAAATGTCACAGCAAGACTCTCCATTTGAGTCAGATACAGAACAAATCCTCTCACAAACTTCTCCACAAGCCTCCTCAGCATCCCCAGTAATATTATTACAATTTGAAAAGATGCTTCATAAGGCTTTAAAACAAACCTCAGACCAAATAACAAAAAGCCTAACCAAAGAAATAAGAGAGCTGGGAAACCGCACCGCAGCCTTAGAAATAAAAATGGATGAAATTGAAATTACAACCCAAGAAAATATAACAGAATTGGAACAATTAAAAAAAGAGAATTTAATACTTCAAACTAAGCTCGAAGATTACGAAAATAGAGCCAGACGTTCAAACTTGCGCATAAGGGGAATACCTGAAACTGTGACAGACCTGCAATCTACTATTACTGCTCTATTACAAGAACTAAAGCCAGATATCCCTATTGAACGTTTAGAACTGGACAGAGTACACAGAGCCCTCACAGCCAAAAAGAAAGATGGACCCCCACGTGATATAATCACAAAATTTCATTATTACAGAACGAAAGAACAAATACTAATTGCTGCAAGAGAAAAAAAGGAACTTAATTTTCAAGGACACAATTATCAAATTTTTGCTGACCTATCCCAACTTACTATTACTAAAAGACGATCCATGAAACCCCAACTAATGGAACTGCAACGCCACAACATTATGTATCAATGGGGCTTCCCCTTTTCAGTCAGATTTAACTACCAAGGTACAATTTACAGAAGCAGATCAGCAGATGAACTACAACAAACCCTTTTAAAATTAAATCTGACAGAACCCACAAGCAGCAACACTCCCACACGCAGAAGAATGGCATCATCTTCACCTTCATGCAGCACCCAGAAAATTTCAGAACAAAATGGGAAGCATCATTCTCACAAAAAAGGCCGTTATGCCACATCATCCATGGACCAAGAAGATTCAATGGACTGA
This sequence comes from Aquarana catesbeiana, assembly GCF_042186555.1. NCBI lineage: Eukaryota > Metazoa > Chordata > Amphibia > Anura > Ranidae > Aquarana > Aquarana catesbeiana. Next base: position 19,468,816 of record NC_133326.1, read on the forward strand.
CATCCTAATTCCTGATATCTCTTCATTTATTATACTAAGAGATGGTTCTCTATAAAAAACCTATATTTATAACTGAATGTAACTGCATTCTGATAGTCACACACTGTGTGGGATCATGTTACATTCCAGTTATATTTCTTATTACTTCTGATTCATATAGCCTTAGAATATATAAGTGAAATAAGGAAATTCTTGTTCAGTTATATATTATCAGGTAATAACAATAGATTTATTACTTTTTAAGACAAATATGTTCAATAACCCAGAAGTAATGGAAGCTTTTTCTTTCTTTTCTTAAAACAAATATGTTATTACCTAACTAGTTCCTAGAATTATGTTTTTGTTTATTCTAATCTGAAGCAATACAACCTCAATTTTATGAGTTAACATATCTAAACAGTTGCATATGAATAAAATATGTAATTGTTTACTCTAAAAGGGTTAAAATCCCAAAATAATTCAAACTATCTTCATCAATACCAAAGTTATTAACAGTACCTTTCTAACTGAATTATTTAGCCTAGGGCAAGACTAACCATATACAACCACCCTTGAGTAAATAATTTCAACAAAAACTATATTCTGCACTCCAATTAATGAAACATCATTTTGATGTCTTTTGACATAGCACTTCTCTCCTGTAAGCGGAAGATCCGTGTACCCCCATTAGCCCTCCTCATTCTCCCAACCATATTATGTGGGAGTGTGACGAAGGCACTTATTCCCCTGAGAGAGATATTTATTCTCTTTCACGGGTAAATTGTGATTACTTGCAAAAAATAATTTATACAATGTATCATCTAATCTCATATATTTTTTGTTTACTGGTTTCTTTTCTATCTATTCATCTCTTCAGTCCACACAGGTTGATCTGCGCAGTCAGCTCTGCAGAACAAAAAGTAAGTCAAAACTATTTGATCTGTTGCCATGGCACCACTGAATATACTTTCCCTGAATGTTCAGGGAATAAATGTCCCTCAAAAAAGGACCAAAGCCTTCCGTACTTTCCATAACAAGAAGGCTCACATAGTATGCCTCCAAGAAACACACTTCACCAAAGATTCTACTCCAAAATATATTTCTCCTTTTTATCAACAAATTTACACGGCTTCTGCCTGTACCAAGCAAAGGGGAACTCTAATTGCATTTCACCGATCCACACCATTCACCTTATCATCAGAAATTAAAGACCCAGAAGGTAGATACCTGATACTCATGGGTTATATAATGGATACAGCAATCACGGTGATTTCCTACTACGCTCCTAACAAACAACCTACACCATTCCTCTCACATATATTACAAGTGATTAATACACACAAAATAGGAACAGTGATAATGTGTGGGGATTCGAACCAGGTCCTCCTCCCATTTCTAGATAAATCACCTTTTACACCATCCAAAATAACCTCTAGATTACCTTTTTCTCAACTTCTTTCCAAATACAATCTGGTAGATTCGTGGAGAGAAAGTAACCCAATGAAAAAGAAATTCACTTATTTCTCGCACCCTCATCAAACCTTCACCAGAATAGATCATATTTTTCTAACAATAGGAATGATACCAGAAATTATTGCATCAGATATAATTCCGATTCCGTGGTCTGACCATAATGCAGTATACACTACTATAGCCTCAGCCATACCAAAAGCGCATGACCCAACGTGGTACTTACCGGACATAATGCTCAAACACCCACTACATCAGATGGCCATTGAACAAGCTTTAAAGGAATACATATCAATTAATAATACAACAGACATCTCCCCAATAACACTGTGGGAAGCTCATAAGCCTGTCTTGCGTGGTACAATACAAAGACAAATGGCACTATTTAAACGGGAACGCAAAAATCTAGCAAAAAAACTAGAACTCAATTTTAATGCAGCCTACATATCATTTCAAGATAATCCATCTCAGAGTACAAAATCTCATCTGGAAAAATCTAGATTGGAATACGATCTATTTCTCACTGAGTCAGTTGATAAATCCCTCAAACGCTCCAAACACAATTTCTACATGAATACAAACAAACCAGGTACATATTTGGCACGGGCATTAAATTCAACTAACAAATCTTTCAAACCAATACGTTTGAAATTATCAAAAAATGTTTACACTTGTAATCCAGTTAAAATAGTCCATAAATTTCACTCACATCTCGCAACTTTATACAAGACAAACAATGAATTTAATCCTACAGAGGCTGAATCCTTCTTCTCAAAAATAACCTTACCTGAGTTATCTCAGAATCAAAAAAGCAGTTTGGATGAGCCTATAACTATAGATGAAGTTGCTAACGCCATAAAAGACCTAAAACTTAACAAAAGACCAGGCCCAGACGGCTACTCGGCTTTATACTATAAAACATTCTCAGAAATACTCTCTCCCATTCTCACTGAAACTTTTAACAAACTTCTAGATGGACATTCTTTTCGGCAAGAAACACTAATGGCAATTGTTTGTATGATCCCAAAACCCCTTTCTGATGATACTTCCTGTGTGAATTATCGGCCTATCTCTCTGTTAAACCTCGATATTAAATTATTAGCAAAAATAATAGCAAAACGCCTCAATAGCATTATAGGAAAATTAATACATAGAGATCAAGTAGGCTTCATGCCAAATAGACAGGCAGGCGATAATGTACGCAGGGCAGTGTTATTGGCACATATTGCTAAAAAACGGAAAATCCCTTTATGTTTTCTGTCTCTCGATATTAAGAGGGCATTTGACACAGTATCCTGGCAATATATGCAATATTCATTACAAAAATGGGGTTTTGGACCCCACTTTTTAACATGGATCAAAGCATTATATAATAAACCCAAAGCCTATATAAAATATGCTGGATACAAATCTGAAGCCTTTAATATCGAAAGTGGTACCCGACAGGGTTGCCCATTATCTCCCTTATTATTTGCCCTTATACTCGAACCCATGGCCCAATACATCAGAACAAACCAAACTATAACTGGCATTGAAGTAGGAGGTATTATCCACAAATTATGTATATTTGCAGACGATATATTACTTTTTCTATCATCACCACAGGTCTCTGGTCCTAACTTAATACCAGCTCTTGATGGATTTGCAGCCCTATCCGGCCTTATGATTAATCCTAAGAAATGCCTAGTGCTTAACATTTCACTCACAAACATGGAATTGATCCCGGCTAGGGCTGCACTCCCATTCACATGGGCAGAAAAATCAATCCCATATCTTGGAATTCATTTAACAGCATCTCATTCTGACTTATTCTCAACCAATTATCCTCCTGTATTAAGACAGATCACAAATCTAATAAAACAATGGTCGCAACTTCCTTTATCCTGGATAGGGAAGATTAATGCAATCAAAATGACTATTCTACCCAAATTGCTTTATCTATTCAGAGTTCTCCCTATTCCAATTCCTTCCTATTTTTTGAGAATAGTACAAAAAAGAGCAACTTCGTTTATATGGGGCTCTTCTAAACCACGTATACCTATACACACACTACATCTTCCCAAAAATAAAGGAGGCCTAGGATACCCTAATTTTACTAACTACTACAGAGCAGCACATTTGGCCAGTCTGTCCAAATACCATGCAAAACAGGAAATCCCATTATGGGTATTTATAGAGGCTTCAGAAAATGACCCTCTATTAATATCAAATTTATTATGGCTTGATCCTAAAGACCGCTTTAAAATTCATAATCCCATAACTAAACACTTCTTATCTCTCTGGGATAAACTAAAAACCAAATATCAGTTACAATCTCCACACAATCCTCTCCTTTCTTTTATCAGAAATCCGGCCTTTTATCCGGCATGGATCTACCCAAATTCTTTTAAAGCTTGGACAACATCAGGCATTCAGACACTAAATGACTTCATAGCATCTAAATCATTCCTTTCATTCCCATCGCTTAGAGAAAAATATGATCTACCAAACTCTGAGATATTTAGATATCTCCAAATCAAAAATTTCTATACACCATTCCTAAAGGGGGATACACCATTATCCCAATTATCCATTTTTGAATCAATCTGTACAAAAGATCCATTTGCTAAAGGTACAATTTCATCACTTTATAATCAATTATATGGAGTAGCAAATCTTAATAGACCCTCTTACGTTCAGAGGTGGGAGGAGGACCTGGGACGAACTTTAGAAGAAACGGACTGGTCTAACATATGGCTCACATCTAAGTCATCTTCACCCAACATGTTAGCACTGGAGACAAATTATAAAGTCCTAACTCACTGGTACCTTGTACCCGCTAGAGTGGCAAAATATTCACCTAATACCTCAGCTCTTTGTTTTCGAGGATGCCCAGAAATAGGCACATATTTACACATATGGTGGACGTGCCCAGTAATCCAAACCTTCTGGAAGGAAGTCTTCGTGATTGCATCTAAAATATTTAAAAAAATAATACAACCAGATCCATATTTAACTTTACTTAATCTAAAACCGGAATGGTTAACACTCTCTCAATTCAAACTTATGATCCAACTAATAACGGCTGCAAAACATACAGTGGCCAAGGCATGGAAATCTCCTACATTGGTACTAGCAGAAACAATTCACAGAATGAATAATACAATGTCCCATGCTAAGATGGTTGCCATCGATCAAAATCAAATTCCAAAATTTGAAAAACTTTGGCATCCTTGGATAAAACAACAGTTCCTGTCAAACTTCAATGACTCTGTCCCGTTGCCATGGTAACAGATTAAATGACTTACAGAGACACCCATTCTAAGGCTTCAAAGAGAACTAAAAAGAATAATAAACTGACGAGCGGGACAACCTTGTGGACCATACCTCTACCTTTCAACCCTTTTTCTTCTTTCTCTTTCCTTTTCTCCACCTTACGATTAAAGCTCATTATCAGAATTTATTTGACCTATATACACTCTACTTGTAAACAATATGTATAGTAGGTATAAATCATTTAAATACCTACAAAAGTAACTAAGGAAATGATATATATCTTTAATTTAGGTTTACGTGAACCTAATGTTTAATATTTGAAATTTCATGATATTTACCTATATAAACCCTACTGTAAAACAATGAGCTTACTTTATAGATCCTTGTAAACTTACTTTATGTATCTTTATAACATTGTATACTCAATAAACTTCTTTTGACAAGGAAAATGGTGCTCTGCTTAATAATGTGGAACACCCTCCTTTAGTAGTTTTTCCTTTAATTGGTCTCACCTGGCAATCTAATTATCACAGGTGTCCGAGATTGTTTTCAGTGATCAAAAGAGCCCTGAGACAAAAATGGCATCCATGAGTTAAACTGAAAAACAAAATATTTAATCTTTGTGACACTGAAATAAAATTTGCATAATAATTTGGAACAGGGTGTAGATGGATTTGTTCACCATATAGGTGCAAACCACTATGGCATCAAGTTCACTGTGAATGTACATCAGGACACTATTATCTTTTTGGATTTGGAGATATTCAAAAACAGAGATAGATTATATACCAGAACGCACTTCAAAGAAACCAATAGAAATGGATACATACCGTCATCCGCAATGGAAAAGAGCCATCCCCAAGGGACAACTCATTAGGATCAAACAAAACTGCGATCTAATGGAGGACTACTACACACAAACAGGGGTCCTCGTTGAAAGATTTGTGAATAAAGGCAATGATAGGAGTACGTTTGGAGCACATCAGGGAGAAAATAGGTCGCCTAGATAGGGAGGCCATATTACAAAAATAGGGAACAAAAAAGAAAGGGACAATGTACCATTTATAACAGATTTCAATAAACAATATAAAGCATTAGAAGGGATTGTGAAAAAAAACTGGCCAATTATCTGCAATGACCCTCTACTTTAAATAAAGTCCTCCCGCCCAGGCCGACATTCATTTATAGAAGAGCTAGAAGGATCAGAGATGAAATTGTAAAAAAATGTACCTGACCCCCCCCCCCCCCCAAGAAAATGATTACTTTTTTCGACCACAAGGGCTTTTATCGATGCGGGAAGTGCAAACCATGCAAGCTTACAAACAGGGAAACAAAGAAAACAATAGAATTCCAATCTCCTTCAACTAAACAGAAATTCAAAATTGACAAGCTCATCACGTGCCACAGTATTCATGTTGCCTACGTACTGGAGTGCAGCTGTGGACCACAGTACGTGGGGAGAACAACAAGAGCTTTGTTCGTTCGAATAGGTGAACACAAAAGAAACATCAAAAAGGGGTATAAATACCACAGTGTCTCTAAACACTTCAGGGATGTACACAAAAGAGACACGTGACATCTTAAATTTTATGCTATAGACAAAATAGAACAAGACTGCAGAAACTTAAACTTCCGAAGAGAAATATCACGCAACGAAACTTACTGGATATTTAAATTAAATACGATGAGACCACAAGGGTTGAATGTGGAACTAGGCGTTAATTGCTTTATAGAAGATTATTGAATAAATGTTTTTAATGTATTTATTTTATTTCTATTTTTATTTTCAAATTTATTTTTATTTTTATTTATTTTTATCTTTATTTTGTTTTATTTTTGTTTTATTTTTTTACTTTTATTTTTATTTTCATCTTCATTTTTATTTTTCTTTCCCCTTTTTTTCTTTTTTATTATTTTTTCATTTTTTTTTAATTTTTTTTTAAATTTTATTTTTAATTTATTTTAATTTATTTTCAATATTATTTATATATATATATATATATATATATATATATATATATATATATATATATATATATATATATATATATATATATATATATATATATATATATGTTTTTTTTTTCTTTTTCTTACACAATTTTTAAATTTTTTTATTCTTTTCTAGAAACAATTTGCCATCTAGTTGTTTTGTTTACTTTGTATATGTTGCACATGAAACCAGACTACTGTGAATTAAAAATATATAAAGAGCAGATCTGTAGATCTATTAGAAATAAAAAAGCATCCGGCTAGACAGTTTTATGTAAAATATACATTTTTTAACGAAATTTTATGGATTTGTAAATTGTTTTATTGATTCAAATAGTTCGTAATTTGTAAAAGTTATCCAGCCGTGTACATGGGGAGACTCTGGCAATGGTGGGGTGGCCTATACAGTGCACCTATGTGGGACAATGGGGTCAGAGCGTAGTTGGTTGGTATCATTAGCAGTAATCAGCATGGATTCATGAAGAATCGTTCTTGCCAAACCAATCTATTAACCTTCTATGAGGAGGTGAGTTGCCATCTAGATAAAGGAAGGCCCGTAGACGTGGTGTATCTGGATTTTGCAAAAGCATTTGACACAGTTCCCCATAAACGTTTACTGTACAAAATAAGGTGCGTTGGCATGGACCATAGGGTGAGTACATGGATTGAAAACTGGTTACAAGGGCGTGTTCAGAGGGTGGTGATAAATGGGGAGTACTCAGAATGGTCAGGGGTGGGTAGTGGGGTTCCCCAGGGTTCTGTCCTGGGACTAATCCTATTTAATTTGTCCATAAACGACCTGGAGGATGGATAAACAGTTCAATCTCTGTATTTGCAGACAATACTAAGCTAAGCAGGGCAATAACTTCTCCGCAGGATGTGGAAACCTTGCAAAAAGACCTGAACAAATTAATGGGGTGGGCGACTACATGGCAAATGAGGTTCAATGTAGAAAAATGCAAAATAATGCATTTGGGTGGCAAAAATATGAATGCAATCTATAGACTGGGGGGAAAACCTCTGGGGGAATCTAGGATGGAAAAGGACCTGGGGGTCCTAGTAGATGATAGGCTCAGCAATGGCATGCAATGCCAAGCTGCTGCTAATAAAGCAAACAGAATATTGGCATGTATTAAAAGGGGGATCAACTCCAGAGATAAAACGATAATTCTCCCGCTCTACAAGACTCTGGTCCGGCCGCACCTGGAGTATGCTGTCCAGTTCTGGGCACCAGTCCTCAGGAAGGATGTACTGGAAATGGAGCGAGTACAAAGAAGGGCAACAAAGCTAATAAAGGGTCTGGAGGATCTTAGTTATGAGGAAAGGTTGCGAGCTCTGAACTTATTCTCTCTGGAGAAGAGACGCTTGTGAGGGGATATGATTTCAATTTACAAATACTGTACTGGTGACCCCACAATAGGGATAAAACTTTTTCGCAGAAGAGAGTTTAATAAGACTCATGGCCACTCATTACAATTAGAAGAAAAGAGGTTTAACCTTAAACTACGTAGAGGGTTCTTTACTGTAAGAGCGGCAAGGATGTGGAATTCCCTTCCACAGGTGGTGGTCTCAGCGGGGAGCATTGATAGCTTCAAGAAACTATTAGATAATCACCTGAATGACCGCAATATACAGGGATATGTAATGTAATACTGACACATAATCACACACATAGGTTGGACTTGATGGACTTGCGTCTTTTTTCAACCTCACCTACTATGTAACTATGGTTTTGACTTCCGGGGACACTAATACAAGTAGGAACAGCTAGGCAGGAATGGGCGTGCTATGCCATTAGTTAAAGTGGCGAATTAATTAACTATTTCCGGCACCGGGGAATAACCATTTCCTGTACCGTGACATAAGGACAGGAAAACCAGTAATAAGAGGGGTATAAATAGAGCGACGGACATCAACACAGCAGCTTCCTGATGATGCAATCTTGCGAAACGCGTAGAAGCTGCTGGGAGAAATAGACGTCACTTCCTGCTAAGCGAAAGCGAGGTCTGGAACGCACGCCAATAAAGGAAACCATAGGGGAACACACGCTGACACTTCGTACCCCACATACACGGCTGGATTAGCTTGGTGCCGGCTCAGGGGCCCACCCAAATTTGAGTGTAATAGTCTTTTTTTTAAGTTTTTTAATAAAGAGTAGAGATATACTACACCATGATGGCTATCTATCTTTCATGAGAACTAATAGAGCAAGAAAAAACAATTGTACTGACACACTGCTCGGAAAGGGTGCAGATTGATCCACTGAATGGAGTGGTTATCCAGAACGGTGAAATTAGGTGCACGTAATCACGGATAAGAGATGAACTCATAGGAATGAACTGATCACCCACTGAGGCTATCCATTGGGACTTGTCACATATTTGCATTTTGCACTTTATTGGTTTATGGACTTACTGGAGTATTCACTGAAGATATTTACTGCCATTTATCCTATATTAGCAGTTTTATTTATTGGGATTTGCTCCACATTTTTTTATATTGGCATTTGCACTTTGTTGGTCTAATTATATGTTTAGTTTATTTATTAGCACAGCAAATCTACACATAGATGTTACATTTATTTATTTATATATTTGTCCATAGGAACACGTATTTTAGTTATTGAAGTGTATTGGTAAAATAATTAAATCACTTAGCAGCAGGGCCGTCCTTAATATTGATTGGACTCTGGGCAAAAATTTTCTTGAGCCAACCACCCCCCCCCCCCCATGCAATTTCGCTCTCCACTTGCTCTGAGACATACAATAAATATCAGCTAGACTTAAAATCAGTTTACTGTATCAGATCAGGCAGCGATTGGTTGCCAGAGGTTACAGCATATCTTTACCGCTTACTGACTGGTTGCTAGAGGTTACAGCACAAATTAAGGCTTACTGATAAATTGCTAGAGGTTACAGCATATGATTTCTGCTTGTTGATTGCTAGAGATTACTGTACAGTAATACTGCTCGCTGATTGGTTGCTATAGGTTGCAGTACATCCTCCTCACTGCAGGGGGCATGATATACATATGAATGCCGCCGGCCTCAGCTATTTACATATGAATGCAGCTGCTATTTACATATGAATGCTGCCGTTATTTACATATGAATGATGGTTATTTACATGTAAACACAGGATCTGCAGGTGAGTCATCTGTACACAACAACAGAGCAGAGCTGGGCAGCATTAGTACCAGCACTTCACACTGAGATATCGGGACACAGCACAGGACTAAAACGTCAAGGGACAAGGGAATTTAAACTGTGGTAGTTGGCAAGTATGAGGCAGCTGCTTTGGGCCCCACAACAATGACAGGGCACAGGGCAGCTGCCCCTTTTGCCCTGCCTTAAAGACGGCCCCGCTTAGCAGGTCCTTAGAGGGTGTCCCGCAAGAACCCTTTATAGTAATAGGGCACACACACAATTCTTTTACATGGTCACAACAGAAGTGGTGAGACACAAATTTAATTTAGAAGTTGGCGCGGTCCACACACTGTTCATCATTTCCAACATTTCATTCCTAGAGTGAAGTGCACTTTTGACTGTAGCAAACAAAAATTATTGACAAAATACTTTGATTCTTTTTGGGCAGGTAGCACATATACTTTTTCACAATTCTAGCACTAGACCTCCTCTGTAACTCTAGACTGGTAACCTGTAAAAAAAATTCAAATGTCGCCTATGGAGATTTTTAAGTACCGTCATTTTTTTTTCTCTTACCATCCCAGGAATGTTACAGCATGACATGTTGGGTATCTATTTACTCAGTGTAACATCATCTTTTATATTTTGCAAATTGGGTTATCTATGGTTTTTGCATTAAATTTAATTTTTAATTTTTTTTTTTTAATTGTGTTTGAAAAACCGCTGGAATAGGCCACTTTAGCAGCTGCGTTGGAAAGCAAACTACTCTGAGCCTGGTTGACAGAGGAGGATGAGGACGGCTTTGTTATCCACTCCAGCAACTCTTCTGCATGTTGTGGCTCAATAACACGGCCAGCAGCAGAAAAAAAAAAAGGACAAGCGTGCCCCATGGCCATCGGCAGAGGATGCAGCATGTCTACGACCACCACTGTTGACTGTAGACACAGAGGCTGCTTGTCCTCTTTTAGTGGCTTCTGAGCGTCTGCCTCTCCTTGGTGGCCTTCCGGACATGATGTATTTTTTGTTTTGCAACACCACACTACACTGTATTATATACTATGTATACCGCCTGAAGTGGATTAGAAACTATATACATAGCTCCCAACTGTCCCTGATTTGGAGCAACATCCCTCATTCCTCCTTGTTTGTCCCTCATTTTGGTCTGATCTATATAGATGTTTATAAAATGCACTTTTTATCTTTCAAAAAGTGCTTCCCAGCGCTAAACCTTTCATCTGATTTCTAAATTACTGCATTTGTAAATTCCAAAAGCCAATATAAAGGAATAGTAGTGGTAAAAAAAAGCACTTGTGGGTTTAATCAACCTTGTGTTTTTTTTTTTGTACAATTCTCCTTTAAGGGGGCGTGGCAAGGGGTGTGCCCTATGCCTGCATGTTTTTGCCGATAGGTGTCCCTCATTCCCATTTTAAAAAGTTGGGAGGTATGTATATACACCACCGAATGCACTGTATATATAGGCTACACTGAATGCAGAATATACTGTGTGTGTGTGTGTATGTGTATATATATAATAAATAAATATATATATATATATATATATATATATATATATATATATATATACACACACACTGCCTGAAGTGTATTAGAAATAGTACACCACCGAATGCACTGTAGATTTAGGCTACACTGAATGCAGAGTATGTATATATATATATATATATATATATATATATATATATATATATATATACATACAGTATATAGACACACACACACTAGACTGTGTATATACATACATACAAATACAGCGCCTGAAGTGTATTATAAACAGTACACCACCGAATGCACTGTAGATATAAGCTACACTGGATGCAGAGTATATATATATATATATCTATATATATATACACAGTATCTCACAAAAGTGAGTACACCCCCTCACATTTTTGTATATATTTTCTTCTATCTTTTCATGTGACAACACTGAAGAAATGACACTTTGCTACAATGTAAAGTAGTGAGTGTACAGCTTGTATAACAGTGTAAATTTGCTGTCCCCTCAAAATAACTCAACACACAGCCATTAATGTCTGCCTTTGGCCAATCATGGCTCTCTCAGCCGAGCACGCTGTGATTGGCCAAAGCATGCAGGTCAGGTGCATGCTTTGGCCAATCATCGTACAGCAATGCACTGCGATCTCGCAGTGCATTATGGGGCGTTCCACGGCGCTCAAATTTTCCCGCTGACGCCCCACGTGTTCGGTTCGTTTTACAACAAACGAACACCTGATGTTCGAGTCGAACTTACAGTCGACTCGAACTGCTGGCTCATCCCTACCAGTGAGTATAAAACAAGTGGAATTTGGTTGTGCCAAGATGGTTTTCATATAGGAATAGCTTGGCTTCTTATTCAAAATTTCCCATTGAAACGCGTGGCTGTCATGGTGCCATATTTTATGATTTATATCACCTGTCTCGGGCCAAATTGAACTTTAACTAATAGAAGGATGCCCAATTATATGAAAACAAGTCACATCTGAGTGAGACAAGATGGTTCTCATATAGAAAAAGTTATTTATTCAGAATTACCCCTTTAAATACATGGCAGTTAGGGATACAGAATTGTTGTTAAAGTTCACGATTTTATTATAAACTTTGCAGATGATGGTTTAGTAAATAATCACCTTTGTGAATAAAGATCCAGCCTGAATAAGAAGCTGGCCGAATAAGGAGACAACTTCAGCTTCATTTTTCTTGCGAAATTCCTCACTGCTGTGCGTACAATGTGTTGATTGGGAAAGTGACGGTAATTGGTAGTTTGCTGCCCTCTACTGGTCCTTTTCAACATCATTTTCCTCTATTACTGGGGGAGTTCAACTGCAACTATTGGACTTACAAGATGTTCCTTAGCCTGCAAGTAGCGCATGAACACAACAAGCAACACACGTGGCTTTGTACAAAAAAAAAAAATTCAAAAATGCATGCTTATAAAGATACTGGAGCTCCTTTGCTGCATTTGTCGCAGGTAGGGCAACCTATTGAAATAAATAGGCTGCCGTATGCACAAAGCATGACAGCGCTCAAAAGATTTACCCCCCCCCCTCCCTTCATGACCAGGCCATTTTTAGTGATACGGCACTGCGTTGCTTTAACTGACAATTGCGTGGTCGTGCGACTCTGTACCCAAATAAAATTTATGTCCTTTTTTTCCTGAAAATGGAGCTTTCTTTTGGTCGTATTTGATCACCTCTGACTTTTTTTGTTTTTTTTTTTTGTTGCACTATAAACCAAAAAAGACAAATTTTGAAAATATTTTTTGCTTTGTGCTAGAAAACATCCAATAAAAAAATTGAAAAAAAAAAAATCAACTTTCTTCCTCAATTTAGGCCAATAGCTATTCTGTTACTATTCTTTTTTTTACTATTAATGGCGGAGATCAGCGACTTATAGCGGGACTGCAATATTGTGGCAGACAAATCTGACACTAACTGACACTTTTTAGGGACCAGTGACACTAATACAGTGATCAGTGCTAAAAAATATGCACTGTTACTGTACTAATGACACTGGCTGGGAAGGGGTTAACATCAGGGGCGATGAAAGGGTTAACAGTGTGCCTAGCCAGTGTTTATGTGTACTGTTTGAGGTGCTTTTACTAGGGGAAGAGATGGAATTTATTCTCTGCTTTGCATGGACACAAATTCCATCCCTTCCCTCTTGTGAGAACAGCGATCTGCCTTGTTTACATACAGCAGGGATATGCAATTAGCGGACCTCCAGCTGTTGCAAAACTACAAGTCCCATCATGCCTCTGCCTCTGGGTGTCATGCTTGTGGCTGTCAGAGTCTTGCTATGCCTCATGGGACTTGTAGTTCTGCAACAGCTGGAGGCCTGCTAATTGCATATCCCTGACATACAGTATCTCACAAGAGTAAGTACACCCCTCACATTTTTGTAAATATTTTATTCTATCTTTTCATGTGACAACACTGAAGAAATGACACTTTGCTACAATGTAAAGTAGTGAGTGTACAGCTTGTATAACAGTGTAAATTTGATATCCCCTCAAAATAACTCAACACACAGCCATTAATGTCTAAACCGCTGGCAACAAAAGTGAGTACACCCCTAAGTGAAAATGTCCAAATTGGTCCCAATTAGCCATTTTCCCTCCCCCGGTGTCATGTGACTCGTTAGTGTTACAAGGTCTCAGGTGTGAATGGGGAGCAGGTGTGTTAAATTTGGTGTTATCGCTCTCACTCTCTCATACTGGTCACTGGAAGTTCAACATGGCACCTCATGGCAAAGAACTCTCTGAGGATCTGAAAAAAAGAATTGTTGCTCTACATAAAGATGGCCTAGGCTATAAGAAGATTGCCAAGACCCTGAAACTGAGCTGCAGCACGGTGGCCAAGACCATACAGCGGTTTAACAGGACAGGTTCCACTCAGAACAGGCCTCGCCATGGTCCACCACGGAAGTTGAGTGCACGTGATCAGCGTCATATCCAGAGGTTGTCTTTGGGAAATAGACGTATGAGTGCTGCCAGCATTGCTGCAGAGGTTGAAGGGGTGGGGGGTCAGCCTGTCAGTGCTCAGACCATACGCCGCACACTGCATCAAATTGGTCTGCATGGCTGTCATCCCAGAAGGAAGCCTCTTCTAAAGATGATGCACAAGAAAGCTGGCAAACAGTTTGCTGAAGACAAGCAGACTAAGGACATGGATTACTGGAACCATGTCCTGTGGTCTGATGAGACCAAGATAAATTTATTTGGTTCAGATGGTGTCAAGCGTGTGTGGCGGCAACCAGGTGAGAAGTACAAAGACAAGTGTGTCTTGTCTACAGTCAAATTGCTGCATTTGTAAATTCCAAAAGCCAATATAAAGTAATAGTAGTGGTAAAAAAAAGCCCTTGTGGGTTTAAACAATCTTGTTTTTTTGTACAATTCTCCTTTAAGGGGGCGTGGCAAGGGGTGTGTCCTATACCTGCATACTTTTTGCTGATAGGTGTCCCTCATTCCCATCTCAAAAAGTTTGGGAGGTGTGGACCAGAGCTGAATACAAAATAAGGAGAGTCTCCTTCCCTCTGAACTGCTGCAGCCTGTGCTGACAGGTGACAAGCGCTCAGTGATTACCAGCACCAGCTGCGGACACTTTAACCACTTAAGGACCGGGCCTATTTTTCAGACTCGGTGTTTACAAGTTAAAACCATTTTTCTTGCTAGAAAATTACTTAGAACCCCAAACATTATATATATTTTTTCTAACACCCTAGGGAATAAAATGGCGGTTGTTGCAGTACTTTGTCTCACCGTATTTGCGCAGCGGTTTTACAAGCGCACTTTTTTTGGAAAAAAATAAACTTACTTTAAAAATAAGACAACAGTAAAGTTAGCCCAATTTTTTTTTTTTATATTGTGAAAGATAATGTTACGCCGAGTAAACTGATACCCAACATGTCACGCTTCAAAATTGTGCCCGCTCGTGAAGAGGACAATTTACAAAAAAGGGCAATGTACAAACAATCGTTACCGCCGTGCATTTGTCATTCAAGAGATTTCAACGGGTCGATGTAGACCTTGACACAGTCCTCTGTCCCCTTTTTGTAAATTGTCCTCTTTCCTTATTTTAATCATGTTTTTCTAATAATAAATTGTTCCATTTTATCATACTTCTTGCCTAATCCTTCGTTACCGAATCCTCTCCATTTTTACCAGGGGCATGTTTGGGGTAGGACCAAGTATTTTTCTCTAATACTAAACCATTGTGGACGATGGTACCCGCCCCTATCTCTAGATCATTTAGATCGAGGCACTCCTCCAAATTATAGAACAAAATAGAATAGAAAATACAGGAATAGAATAGAATACAAAAATAGAATAGAATAAAATAGAATATAACCTTCTTACAGAATTTGAATTTCCAATAGAATAAATTCAAAAAGAAAATAATAGATTAGAATAGAAGAGAAAATAAAAGAATAGAAAAAAACACTAGAATAAGAATAAAATAGAAAGAATATAACCATCTTCCAGAATTCGAATTTCGAATAGAATAAATTTGAATTCAAACAGAATAGAAAAGAATATATTAGAATTGAAAAAAATATAAAATAAAAAAAGAATAGAATAGAAAAACAAAGAATAGAATAGCGAAAAACAATAAAATAGAATACAACCATCTTCCAGAATTCTAATTTCGAATAGAATAAATTTGAATTTGAATAGAATAAATTCTAATTCAAATAGAATAGAAAAAAATAGAATGGAATTGAAAATGATAAAATAGAAAAGAATAGAATAGAAAAAAACAAAAAAATATAACAATATAATCATCTTTCGAAATTTTGGATTTCCAATTTTTGAATTTGGTTTTTGGTGATCAATGACTCAGCAGGCTTCATGTCCCCGTACTGTTTTGGTAGCAATGTCATGACCAAGATTACCGCGACACTGTCTGAAAGGAGCTCCCTCCACCCTGTTACACTGCTGAGTGCTGGAATGCTCTGCACAGCAGCCCCTACAGTGAGCAATAGGGGCCCCCCATGCCTTCTCATTGCAGGGGCCGGTCTACAACAACCATGAGCCATATTTTGGGAACTGCTGTCTTGACACCAACTAAATCCACATAATAAAATAATAAAATAAACTGTAGGGAGCCTCTGTACTGTCACTTATGATGTTACTACACTTAGTGTCAACTAAACCCACATCATAAAAACTATGAATAAATGGTGTATTACCTGCTGTTCATACTCACTCACTGAGATTCATTTTCTGTATTCTGCAAAAAACCTGGTTGATCCTGCTGCTCTCTATCTTCCCTCTTCTGTCCATGTCCCCAATTCAGCTAGGGATTTTGCAGAACAGTGTTGGCAGCTCTGCACATGCTCCGTTTTCAGTGAGTTTCTATGCTGGGCAGTTCCTCCCTATCACATCTGAGCAGCCCATGTCACACATGTGGGACTTTACACAATGGTAAATGACAGCCCCCCCCCCCCCACTCTCCTCCATGGCCACCACAGAATACTTTATTAATCCCAAAGGAAAGTTGGGATTAACCAGCTAAACACAATGTTACATGTAGATTGATGGAGGCTTCGCCTTCCTGTTATTCTAAAACACGGGCTGAAGGGGCGTGACACAGGCTGGGACTGGCAGAAATCCACCCACACCATGTTATTACCAAAAAATGATAAAGGGGGGCGTGGTCCGGACATGGCCGAGTGAAGACGTGTTTGCACGGAGCTCCCGGCCTCTCCTAACCCATCTTGGCTATTTTAGCTCTTTTTTCGCAGAATGCTCTCAGCTAAGAAGCGCACTTACAGGAGGAACAAGAAGAAGCCTGGCCCGGCACCTGGTACACCCGCACTAGCCGACTTACAGAGGCTTTTTGGCAGATCTCTTCCCGGTTCCCCAGACCTCAAGATGGCGGATCCCTGTGCCTCGTGCTCGCAAACCCCCGACCTCATGGCGACCCCAGCCCTCCTGGAGGGGCCCCGCAGTCCGATGCTTTACTCCAACTCCCCCGGCCTATCAGAAGCAAACTTTGATGAGACTCCCCGCCAGTCATTCATGGTTGGAGCGGATGCTGAACTGAAGGCTCTCCTACGAGCACTGCCGACCAGAGCGGACATTGAAGCCCTCGTGGGGAAGGTGGAGGCAGCACATAGGAAAGAGCTGAATATAGTGAAGCAAGAGGTACACTCGCTCAACACGCGCCTGACATCAGGCGAGACCTCGCTTGCGGCCCTGGAGCGGAGAGTCTCCTCCCTAGAGACGAGCCAAGTGGATCACAATACCTCAGCGGTAGAACTACAGCTCAGAATGGAGGAAATGGAGGATAGGAGCCGCAGGAACAACTTGCGGCTCCGAGGCCTCTCAGAAGCTACGGGACAAGTTGATCTCCAGGCCACAGTGACGGACATTTTCCGGAGAATAGCCGGAGACCATTTACCGGAGCGGGTCGAAATCGCCCGGGTACACAGAGCCCTGGGTCCCAGATCGTCGGATCCAGCTAGACCCAGGGATGTGATCTGCCGCCTTCATCATTACACCCATAAGGAGGCCATTGCACGAGGAGCCTGGGAGGCGGGAGAGGTGGAATTTGATGGCGCACATGTGAAGCTGCTTCCAGATATATCCAGATCGACCCTCATCCGCCGAGCCATACTGAAACCTCTGCTAGACCTTGCCCGGCGCTGCAACGCCACTTACCGATGGGGCTTCCCGTTGTCAGTGACTTTCATCAAGGAGCAGAGATCCTTCCTGCTACGCTCTCCGGATTCTCTACCGGCCGTGTTTGATTTCCTAGGCACAGACCCAATTGATGTCCCCAACTGGCTAGCCTATCTACCCAGAGCTCCGGGGCGCCCTAACACAATGCGTCCCCAGGCACCAAGACCGCAGAGGACACAGAGAAGCGGACGTCGTCCCCGATCTCTCTCCCAGGAGAGCCAGCGGGAAATGTGAGTACACTTTCG
Source organism: Aquarana catesbeiana (assembly GCF_042186555.1). Taxonomy (NCBI): domain Eukaryota; kingdom Metazoa; phylum Chordata; class Amphibia; order Anura; family Ranidae; genus Aquarana; species Aquarana catesbeiana. Next base: position 19,487,106 of record NC_133326.1, read on the forward strand.
TTCTCCCTCCTCTCCTTCACACTGCAGGCGATGCTGCTTGGTAGCTCCACGGACTGTTGCTGTGTAGCCCCCCTTGTCACCCCCTTTTGGAGATCCTCATAACCTCTGCGCGTTTACCCCCCCCCCCCGCAAGGGGCCCTGACCTGAAAGAGCTCCTTTGGTCCCCTCATATTGCATGACTCTCGGGTTCGGATACGACCCCATGACCTGATGTTGCTGACTACCTGGGCCGCTCAGTCCACAACGCTTGAGGCCATACTATCCCTACACCAGCCATGGGGAGACCCCTGGAGACTTTCCTTTAACCCTCTACACGTCGGACAAAGGGTTCTCTGATGGCCAAGTTGTTTCATTGCCTGCACCCGCATCGGACTTTCCGGAGGAACTTTTTCGATCTGAGGACACACCAGAGAATGATTCGACCTGCCTTGATCAGATCTACGTTTAACCTGGGTTACGGTTTGCCGGTCAGGCGTGAGGTAACCAGTGTCTTTCAATTGCTGGACTTCCCCTCTTAGGTTTGCATTCTAAATGTTATGTTTTATTTCTATTTGACAGGAGGGGATGTCTAGTTGAGGTCTATATGGCTATGCTGACTTTTTCCTATGCAGTGAACTGCGGGTTCACATAGGAGACCATGCAGTTCAATGAAGGAGATACTTGGCTAGGGGGGAGGAGGAGAGGCTGAGGCTGCTCTATACTATTGATCTCTGAAAATGACGGGTCTCCTCTCCCACCTGGCGACGATAGCAGCCGGAGAGACCGGCGGGGCCTGCCAGCATAAGCTTCGGCTGGAGGCTAGCTAAGGGGAATATCCCAAATCCACACTAATGAGGCGAGAATGCACCCTGTATATGCTTGGCCGTAGGCCCGTGCATTCCCCCCCCCCCGCGGATCACCGACCAATCAAAGATAGTGGTCGTAAAGGAGGAGAGGAGACCCCTAGTCCGTCTCTTTGGGTATATGAGTACCGGGATTAACCGGAGTAACCAGTTTTCTTCTGTATTTGTTTTATTTTTATTTTAGTTATATTATATGCCAGTTACAATATAGCTTCTTACGTGCACCAAGATGGGTGGGAGTCCCGGGACCTCACACACGGGCGGTATCCATCCACACCCCACATAGGCCCTGCAGGTACCCGAGGTTTTTAAGGGTATTATGCACTTTAAAGTAAGTTTTGCCTTACTAATTTAGACGTGCACTAGGTGAGACAGCTAGTGTGTGAGAAGTCGCTGTCCTACCTTTTTTCTGCTCCTTCTTTTTTTTCTCCCCCCCTTATTTCCTTCTCTTTTCCTTCCCCCTCCTCCCCCCCCTCCTCGACTGGGTTACTAGACAGTTTTTCCCTTTTTTCCTTTTTTTTTTTTTTTTTTTTTTTACCCTTTCGGAAGACATGGCGGTGGACACTTTTAAGGTGACATCCCTTAATGCCAAGGGTCTTAACACCCCTGAAAAGAGACGCATGCTACTGCACGATCTCAAAAAATCACGCTCAGACATTGCGTTCATACAAGAGACCCATTTTAAAACAAACAAATCCCCTGCACTCCAGAATAGATCCTTTCCACATGTTTACCACTCCACAAACTTTAATGCCAAATCTAGGGACGCGTCGATCCTGATCTCCAATAGGTTGCCGTGGCGTTTCCAGGAAATGATGGCAGACCCCGAGGGGCGCTATTTGTTCCTAAAGGGACGTTTGGGAGAAGCTCAGTTCACGTTGGCCACCCTTTATGCACCCAATGAACAGCAATCAAACTTTATCAGGCGTACAATGAGGAAACTAATGGCATACAGGGAGGGCCAACTGATCATGGGGGGTGACTTTAATGTGCCCCTAGATCCCTCAGTGGACACATCCTCAGGCACCTCCTCTTTATCGCAGTCACACCGAAAATGTATCAAACAATCCATACATAATGCTCATTTACTTGATATATGGAGACTGCAGCATTCGGGAGAGAGGGACTATACCTTCTTCTCCTCCCCTCATAAAGTATACTCCAGAATAGACCTCTTCCTGGTGCCACATGACCAACTACATCTAGTGGAAGCTTCCACAATTGGTCAGATCACATGGTCGGACCATGCGCCAATTTACCTTACGTATACGCTTACTGAGAGACCCTCACCTAGATCTCTCTTCTGGCGACTGAATGAGAGTTTGTTGCAGAACCCGGAGGTGCTGGGGGATGTGTCCAAAGCCATAGATACATATTTCCAGGAAAACGATACCCAAGACTGCGACCCCGGTATTTTGTGGGAAGCCCACAAATGTGTGTTAAGGGGGGTACTTATTAAACACGGGGCCACCATTAAAAAAGAGAGGAATAAACAGCTTGCCGGATTGCTCGCCGACCTATCTACCCTAGAATCCCAACACAAACAGTTGCCCTCTGGAGACCTAGAGGTGAAACTGGGAAACGTGCGAACACAAATCAATGACCTACTCCTATATAAAGCAAAGGCGGCTTTGCAGTTCTGCCGTAAATTGTCTTACGAGTCGGGGGAGAAATGTGGTAAGCTGTTGGCTAGGTCGGTGAAAGAACTTAAAGCAACCTCGTACATACCACAGATAACATTACCAGATGGCAAGAAGGCTACCATCCCGAGACAAATCGCAAAGGGTTTTGAAGCCTTCTACTCTGACCTATACAATCTCCCCCCCCCCCCCCACTAGTCCAGCACATATTGACAAATATGTATCGGAAGCCCAAATTCCCTCTCTAACTGAAGAAACTAAAGGCCTATTAGATGAACCAATTACATTAGATGAACTACAAAACGCAGTTAAAGCCATGAAAATAGGTAAAGCACCAGGACCGGACGGTTATACAATCCAGTACTATAGGACTTTCTTATCGGTTTTGGGCCCAAGACTTCTGACATTTTTCAACACACTAGGAGTAGACTCTGCCTTCCCCAACGAAGCCCTCAAAGCTCATATATCTTTAATCCACAAGGAGGGAAAGGACCCAGGCTTGTGTGGGAGCTATCGTCCCATATCTCTTTTAAATGTCGACCTCAAAATATTCTCTAAAATTATAGCCACTAGATTAGCGACGCACCTCAATTCCCTGATTCACCTAGATCAAGTGGGGTTCATCCCATCCAGAGAAGCCAGGGATAACACCATTAAAGTCCTCAACCTTGTCCATCTAGCAAAGACTAAGAAAATCCCCAGTATCTTTGTTAACACTGACGCGGAGAAGGCCTTCGATAGGGTGCACTGGAATTATATGTTCTCAGTGCTCCGTCATGTTGGCCTAGGTGACAGAATGCTGAAATGGATTGGCAGCATATACTCGACTCCTTCGGCACAAGTGAAGGTCAATGGTATACTCTCAAGTCCTTTTCCCATCAGGAATGGCACACGTCAGGGGTGCCCTTTGTCCCCCCTGCTTTTTGCTCTTTCTCTTGAGCCCTTTCTTTGTAGGGTCAGAGCACATCCAGACATCACAGGTCTTCAAGTGGGCAATACGCACTGCAAAATCTCAGCATATGCTGACGATCTCCTCTTCTCCCTCACAAACCCTAAAATTTCCCTCCCTAATCTAATGCGAGAGTTCAAAATCTATGGTGAGATCTCGAATCTGAAAATAAACTTCACTAAATCTGAAGCAATGGGTGTTTCGGTCAGCCCTAATATTTTAACTGACCTCCAATCAAACTTTAAATTTAAATGGACCTCATCAGCACTTAAATACCTAGGCACGTTTATCCCCCCAGATGTGACACAGACGTTTGACCTAAATTTCCCCCCGCTGTTGATAAGGACCCGGTCATTGCTAGACAGATGGCATGCAGGCTTCCATTCCTGGTTCGGGAGATGTAACCTGCTTAAAATGAGTATCCTACCGAAATTCATCTACCTGATTCAAGCTTTACCGATTCATATCCCGCCCTCTTTCTTCAAACAGACCCAAGCACTTTTCACCAGATTCATCTGGGCACACAAAAGGCCGCGATTGCGCCACGCACAGCTGACCCTACCCAAACATTGTGGGGGGCTGGCAATGCCCGATATACGCTTATACTATATGGCCTCTCATCTGGGGCGTGTACTTGATTGGAGGAGAAATGGTGCTTCCAAACTGTGGATAAAACTGGAGCAATCACAGTCGAATGTGCCCTTGGGGGGTGCATTATGGTGTGCCGGCAATCTCCCGGGCTCCCTGACGGCGCACCCTCTTATAGGCACCACTCTGAGGAATAGTCACCAGATCGCCTCCCACTCAACTCACACTTCAAAGACATCTCCCCTATACCCCATCTTGGGCAACCCTAAATTTGAACCAGGCATGGAGGCAGCGGAATTAATGTCTCTTAAAGAGACCGGAAGGGACTGTGCATTTAAATTTATCAGTGGGGGGAAATGGCCGACCTTAGAAGATCTCTGCAATCCAGAGGGTCCGTATCGACTAACCTTCTGGAGAGCATTGCAACTACACCACTTTATCCACTCACTCCCAGAACCACACAATTTCACTCGAGAACTAACGCCATTTGAGACACTTTGCTCTGAGAACACCCCATTGGCTCACATCTTGTCACAAACATATCTCTTACTGAACACGCCAACGTTGCAACCTCATTTGAATTGCCTAGCCAGGTGGGAAAAAGATCTGCAGCGCACCTTCTCTCCCTCACAGAAGGCTCGGATCATCTCCCTCAAATCCTCGCTCTGCGCTAAAATACAAGAATCTAATTTTAAACTACTCACGAGGTGGTACATGACACCTTCCAGACTAAGAAAATGTTACCCGGATTCCTCCGGGCTATGTTGGCGTTGTGAAGAGGGGGAGGGAACCCTGATCCATGTCTTTTGGACATGCCCTAAGATACAGACCTTCTGGGGCGAAGTTAGGCGAATCACACAGAAATTTACGGATTACGAGGTCCCGGAAGACCCCGCGTTTTTTCTTCTCCACCTTTCCACGGTACCTATTAAGACATATAAAAAATCCCTGGTTCGACATCTGCTTAATGCAGCGAAGGGCTGCATCCCCCTTTTCTGGAAACGGTCCCTCCCTCCTCCCATAAAACTCTGGCTTCAAAGAGTGGAGGAAATTAAGCAGATGGAGGATTTGATACTGACGGCGCAACATAAGCAAGAGATGTTTAAGCAGACTTGGGATAACTGGTTATCTTCTCTGATGAGGGTCAACGACTTCTGATCTAACTGAACGGGCTGTGCCCCATTGACCGAGAATAGCGAGAGCACCCGTCCACCGCCGTGTCTTCCTTCCTTCCCCCCCCCTCCTTCCCCCCCCCCCCATTCCTCCTGAACCTCCCACCCCCCCTTTTTCTTACCCCCCCCCCTCACATCTCCTTCCCGTTCTCCCCCTGTTTCTCCTTTTCCTTTTTCTCTTTTATTTCTTAGCTACCTTTTAGGTACCTTGGTTCTCTTTCCCTCTTCCTTTTTCTCTTTTTAAAGTAAAGTGGAAAGTCGGGCGAGGACCACCATTAATAGGTATCCCTACTACGAGATGAGGATTGTCATAGAACATACCTTAACAGTAGACAATGCATATGTCTGTGTACTTTATGTTATCAAACCTGCACTGCTTTGCACTGTATACCTCTTCTATATGCATTTTAACTGTAACATGACTTCTTCTCAAATGTAACTGTCTGTGTTGGTGGGCTCCCCGCCCCTGTATGGAGTTTAATAAACTTTATATTTGAAAAAAAAAAAAAAATGATAAAGATTTGATTTCAAATATACTGTATATTTGAATGACAATTTAAAACAATGTATTGATATTATTTATTTATACTCTGTCAAGGGCTGTTTTTTTTAACATGTGACCAGCAGCAGAGGACTAGAAGCTCCTCCTGCTTCTGTTTCCCTGCAGACAGGCTGGGAGATAGCCGGGTCATGTGACAACTGGATACCGATTAGGAAAAAGGTACTTAGATGTTTTTGTTTTTTTATTTAAAATAATTACAGTGCCATCATCCGCATACAGAAATAGAAAAGACGATGTAAATTAAACAGTGTGTGTTTAGGATCACTTAACATTTTAAAGATGAAGTTTGGGTGTGGGAATTTTTACATAGGTCCATTGCTCCAGCATGGACCAATGTAAGTGTACAGTATACAGTGCCTTGAAAAAGTATTCATACCCCTTGGCATTTTCCACATTTTGTCATGTTACAACCAAAAACGTAAATGTATTTTATTGGGATTTTATGTGATAGACCCACACAAAGTGGCACATAATTGTGAAGTGGAAGGAAAATGATAAATGGTTTTCACATTTTTTTTACAAATAAATATGAAAAGCGTGGGGTACATTTGTATGGCGCCCCCCCCCCCCCCGAGTGAATACTTTGTAGAACCCACTTTTACTGCAATTACAGCTGCAAGTCTTTTTGGGGATGTCTCTACCAGCTTTGCACATCTAAAGAGGGACATTTTTGCCCATTCTTCTTTGCAAAATATTTCAAGCTCTGTCAGATTGGATGGAGAGCGTCTGTGAACAGCAATTTTCAAGTCTTGCCACAGATTCTCAATTGGATTCAGGTCTGGACTTTGACAGGGCCATTCTAACACATGAATATGCTATATAAACCATTCCATTGTAGCTCTGGCTGTATGTTAGAGTCCTTGTCCTGCTGGAAGGTGAACTTTCGCCCCGTCTCGTCTTTTGCAGACTCTAACAGGTTTTCTTCTAAGATTGCCCTGTATTTGGCTCAATCCATCTTCCCATCAACTCCACCACCATGTTTCACGGTGGGGATGGTGTGTTCAGGGTGATGTGCAGTGTTAGTTTTCTGCCACACAAAGGGTCATTTACTATAGCGCCAATAAATGATCCTGCAGTCCCGGAAAATAGCGCCCAATTAAGGCCAATTAAGATTTCAACTCTCAGAAACTGGGCGCTAATGCAAATGGAAAGCAGCTCTATTGTCGCGAACATGCCTGTCAGATCACATATGCAGGAATAATGGAAGTCAATGGGGCTCGAACCTGTAAAATCCAAAGTTCTCATTGAAGGCTTATATGCAAGTTCTTTGCCATAAAAAGTGTATGGTGACTTGGGTCCTGCCCCAGGGGACATGTATCAATTGGAAAAAATGTTTTTAAAATGGCCATTTTTTCAGGAGCAGTGATTTTAATAATGCTTAAAGTGAAATTAAAAATTCCTTTAAATATCGTGCCTGGGGGTGTCTATAGTATGCCTGTAAAGTAGCACATCTGTCCCGTGTTTATTACTGTACTGCAGCAAAATGATATTTCTAAAGGAAAAAAATGTCATTTAAAATTGCTCGTGGCTGTAATGAATTGCCGGTTCTGGACAATATAGAGTAGACACCAAAGAAAAAAACGGTGTGGGTTCCCCCCACCAGTCCATACCAGGTCCTTTGAGTCTGGAATGGTTATCAAGGGGAACTCCACGCCAAAATTTTTTTTTAAAATGGCGTAGGGGCCCCCCCAAAATCCATACCAGACCCTTATCCGAGCACGCAACCTGGCAAGTCAGGCAAGGGAGGGGACGAGCGAGCGCCCCCCCCCCCTCCTGAACCATACCAGGCCACATGCCCTCAACATGGGGAGGGTGCTTTGGGGTCCCCCCCAAAGCAACTTGTCTCCATGTTGATGGGGACAAGGGCCTCATCACCACAACCCTTGCCCGGTGGTTGTGGGGGTCTGTGGGCGGGGGGCATATCGGAATCTGGAAGCCCCCTTTAACAAGGGGGCCCCCAGATCCCGCCCCCCCATGTGAAGGACAATTCCTTTAATAAAAATGTATTTTTCTTTCCCCTGCTTCCTCCATCTTCCTCCATCTTCCTCCATTCTTCCTTCGGTTTTCTCCTTCTTCCTCCAGCTTCTTCTTCCCCTGCTTCTTCCTCCATCTTCCTCTGCTTCTTTCTCCGGTCTTCTCTGTATTCCCCCGGCTTCTTCTTTTCCTGCTTCATCCTCCGGTCTTTCTCCTCTGCCACTCCCGTTGAACATTAAAAAAATGAACCTCCTCCGATGCTGCGATGGGGTGGATGATGTCACTCCGAGACCACACCCCTTGTGACTTCACCGTCCGGGGCATGATGGGTCAGTAATGTCACAAGGGGGCGGGGTCTCCTGCTGACGTCATTCGGCGACCATGCCCCATAGTTATATATGATCTATGCGCTATGGAAGCGGACAGATCGGCTGGCCGCAGCGTCGGAGGAGGTTCGTTGTTTTCATATTCAGCAGGTTGGTGGCGGAAGCGGCGGAGGAGAAAGACCGGACGAAGCGGGGGAAGAAGAAGCCAGAGGAAGATGGGGAAGACCGGAGGACAAAGCGGGGGAAGAAGAAGCCGGAGGAAGATGGAGAAGACCGGAGGAAGAAGTGGAGGAAGAAGCGGGGAAGAAGAAGCCAGAGGAAGATGGAGAAGACCTGAAGAGGAAGTGGAGGAAGATGGAGGAAAAAAGAAGCTGAGCAAGAAGGAGAAAACCGAAGGAAGAAGACCGGAGGAAGATGGAGGAAGAAGCGGGGGAAAGAAGACATTTTTAATAAAGGAATTGTCAAAAACCAGCTATTGCCTTTTGTCACATTTCACTGCTTTTTTGGTGAATGTGTAGGGGTACAGTGTACACGATACCCATTCACATAGGGGTGTCAGGATCCGGGGGCCCCCTTGTTAAAGGGGGCTTCCAGATTCCGATAAGCCACCCGCCCGCAGACCCCCACAACCACCAGGCAAGGTTTGTGGGGATGAGGCCCTTGTCCCCATCAACATGGGGACAAGGAATTCCACACCATAATATTATTGCATAATTATATACCATTGCATGCATTTGAAGAATGTGCATTCGCTAATTATGCTGCTGAGTACAATGTAGGTTTTCAGGAGGTGATACCAGTGGTGGGATTTAAACCAATGGCAGGGCATACCACTACTCTGAGCTGAGCACAATTATACATAGAAAATACTATTACTAATGTTTGATTCTTTTCATCCTATACAATAGAGCTGCACGAAATGAGAATCATGATTTTTTTGCTTAGAAGATAGATCACGATTCTCTCACGATTCTCGTGGCGTAACATCATCTTTCACATTAAAACAAAAAAATTGGGCTAACTTTACTGTTTCTTTTTAAATTTTATTCATTGAAGTGTATTTTTTCCCCAAAAATTGCGTTTGAAAGACCGCTGGGCAAATACAGTGTGACATAAAATATTGCAGCAATTGACATTTTATTCCCTAGGGTCTCTGCTAAAATATATATAATATTTGGGGGTTCCAAGTAATTTTCAAGAAAAAAATATTGATTTTACCTTAAGAAACAAGTGTCAGAAAAAGATTTAGACTTTAAGTGGTTGAACTTCCTGCATTTACACTTTGTTTAAAAACTTGGCAGGCTGCCTGGATTTTTTTATTTATACACAGAAGTTTCCCTTTGATCTAAGAAGGAAGTTAGTTACAATGTTTCATTTTAAAAACTTGGCAGACTGCCCGGATGTTTTCTTTTGACAACTGAGTGAGCAGATAAGTCTCTCCACTTGTTATATGAAAGAATCGGCAAACTCTGCAATAGAGATCGTCAGAGGGGTTGAATCGAGATCACGATTTTTTAACGATTAATTGTGCAGCTCTACTATACAATAATGTTTTGCATTTGAGGCATTAATATTATGGTATCAACCATGCTCGTGTGCCATTGGCTATTGGGTAGGGATGAGCCAAACACTCCCAGTTTAGTTCGCACCAGAACTTGCGAACAGGCCACAAATTTGTGCGAACACCGTTAAAGTCTATGGGACACAAACATGAAAAATCAAAAGTGCTCATTTTAAAGGCTTATATGCAAGTTATTGCCATAAAAAGTGTATGGGGATCCGAGTCCTGCCCCAAAAGACATGTATCAATGCAAAAAAAGTTTAAAAAACAGCATTTTTTTCAGGAGCAGTGATTTTAATAATGCTTAAAGTGAAACAATAAAAATGAAATATTCCTTTAAATATCGTGCCTGGAGGGGTGTCCTGCTTGTAAAGTAGTGCATCTTTCCCATGTTCAGAACAGTACTGCAGCAAAATTACATTTCTAAAGGAAAAAATGTCTTTTAAAATTGCTTGCGCCTGTTATGTATTGTAGGATCCTGGCAATATAGATAAAAATCATTGAAAAAAACGGCATGGGTCCCCCCCTGTCCCCAAGGGGAACCCTGCATCAAAATAAAAGAAGAAATTGCTTGGGTGCCCCCCCAAAATCCATACCAGGTCATTCAGGTCTGGTATGGATATTAATGGGAACCCTGCGCCAAAATTTGAAAAAAAAAAATGGCGTGGGTCCCCCCTCCCAAAATCCACGAGGATGCACTGATGAGTTGGCACTGATATGCAGCACTGATGGACACTTATAGGCAGCACTGATGGGCACTGATTGGCACTGTGGTGGGGACTGTGATGGGCACTGATTGGCACTGTGGTGGGCACTGATTGGCACTGTGGTGGGCACTGAGAGACTTTGAGGGGGCACTGCTGGCAGTTGTTGGGCACCTCTCATGGGGGCTGCACTGATAATCAATGTGCTGATTATCAGCACAGACCCCCCCTCTGACAGAGAGAGCTGCCGATTGGCTCTCCCTGTTAGCGCGAACCGAGGAATGCTGTTTCCCGGCACTTCCAGGTTCACGCGATGATCACGTGGTAAGAAGCCTCTGTCAGGACTCCGGTCTCAGGACTCTGCAGCCCTGATACATGGGAGTCAGCGCAGAGGGGGAAGGGTAGAAACTGGTAGGATCAGCCAGCTATTTCATACACAGCACAAGCACTGTGCTCTATAACAGGCTTTAAAGGAACAGGATCTTCTTTAATGGTGCCAAAACACACAAAAATATATTTTGTTATAAAAACATTGTTATTGGAGTCTAAAGTTTTAAAAGAAACGGGGGGACAATGAATGTTGTCCACATTTCATAAAGACAATTCAGTGCACATGTACAATATACACATAAAGTAGTTGCTGTAACCAGCGTGATGCTTGTTGCTTGACATGTTTCACTTTTCAGCTTCTGCAGGAGCTTATAAAGCAATATGTAGCTACAAAAAGACAAATACAATCAAAATAAAAAATAAACAACAATAATTACAAAAATTTTTATAAAGAATTTTTAGTAAGTATGCATGACCGTAAATTAACATTTCTGTTATCAAAGTAAATGTGTATCAAAAAGATATAACAACATAAATATGTTCAATGAATATTAGGGGTGCAACGGATCGTCATTGATCCGTGATCCGTACGGATCAACCTCCGCAGATCGGGACACCCGCGATCCGCGGAGCGCTCTGTGGCCTCGGCCATAGGAAAGGCCGCGGCTTCGGCCTAGCTCCGGAGCGGCAGCCATCTTGGTACACCCGGCGGCCGTTTACCACGTGATCGCTCCGTCAAATGACGGAGCGATCACTTGTAACAAACCGGCGTTATGTCATGACGCCGGTTCCTCTCTCCCCTCTGTGTACTGATCTGTACAGTGGAGGGGAGAGTTCGGATGGCAGCAGTGCCAATACTCTGCAATGCCCTGCCAATACTCTGCAATGCCCTGAGAATACTCTGCAATGCCCTGAGAATACTCTGCAATGCCCTGAGAATACTCTGCAATACTCTGCCAATACTCTGCAATACCCTGCCAATACCCTGCCAATACTCTGCCATACCCTGCCAATACCCTGCCATACCCTGCCAATACCCTGCCAATACTCTGCCATACCCTGTCAATACTCTGCCATACCCTGCCAATACTCTGCCAATACTCTGCCAATACCCTGCAATACCCGGCAATACCCTGCAATACTCTGCCATACCCTGCTAATATATTACAGTGGGGGAGATTGTGGATATTACAGTGGGGGAGATTTTTTTTTGTTGATCCGAACCGTGACTCCTCCCAATACTCTGCAATGCCCTGACAATACTCTGAAATGCCCTGACAATACTCTGCAATGCCCTGACAATACTCTTCCATACCCTGCCAATACTCTGCCATACCCTGCCAATACCCTGCCAATACCCTGCCAATACTCTGCCATACCCTGCCAATACTCTGCCAATACCCTGCCAATACTCTGCCAATATACCCACCAATACCCTGCTGATATATTACAGTGGGGGAGATTGTGGATATTACAGTGGGGGAGATTTTTTTTTGTTGATCCGAACCGTGACTCCTGCCAATACTCTGCAATGCCCTGACAATACTCTGCAATGCGCCCTGACAATACTCTGCAATGCGCCCTGACAATACTGTGCAATGCCCTGACAATACTCTGCAATGCCCTGTCAATGCCCTGCCAATACTCTGCAATGCCCTGACAATATTCTGCAATGCCCTGACAATATTCTGCAATGCCCTGACAATACTCTGCAATGCCCTGACAATACTCTTCCATACCCTGCCAATACTCTGCAATACTCTGCCAATACTCTGCCATACCCTGCCAATACTTTGCCATATCCTGCCAATACTCTGCCATACCCTGCCAATACCCTGCCAATACTCTGCCATACCCTGCCAATACTCTGCCATACCCTGCCAATACTCTGCCATACCCTGCCAATACCCTGCCAATACTCTGCCATACCCTGCCAATACTCTGCCATACCCTGCCAATACCCTGCCAATACTCTTCCATACCCTGCCAATACTCTTCCACACCCTGCCAATACTCTTCCATACCCTGCCAATACTCTGCCATACCCTGCCAATACTCTGCCAATATACCCGCCAATACCCTGCCAATACCCTGCTAATATATTACAGTGGGGGAGATTGTGGATATTACAGTGGGGGAGATTTTTTTTTGTTGATCCGAACCGTGACTTCTGCCAATACTCTGCAATGCCCTGACAATACTCTGCAATGCCCTAACAATACTCTGCAATGCGCCCTGACAATACTCTGCAATGCGCCCTGACAATACTCTGCAATGCCCTGACAATACTCTGCAATGCCCTGCCAATGCCCTGCCAATACTCTGCAATGCCCTGCCAATACTCTGCAATGCTCTGCCAATACTCTGCAATGCCCTGACAATACTTTGCAATGCCCTGACAATACTCTCCCATACCCTGCCAATACTCTGCAATACTCTGCCAATACTCTGCCATACCCTGCCAATACTCTGCCATACCCTGCCAATACTCTGCCATATCCTGCCAATACCCTGCCAATACTCTTCCATACCCTGCCAATACTCTGCCATACCCTGCCAATACTCTGCCATACCCTGCCAATACTCTGCCATACCCTGCCAATACTTTGCCATACCCTGCCATACCCTGCCATACCCTGCCAATACCCTGCCAATACCCTGCCAATACTCTGCCAATATACCCGCCAATACCCGGCAATACTCTGCCATACCCTGCTAATATATTAGTGGGGGAGATTGTGGATATTACAGTGGGGGAAATTTTTTTTTGTTGATCCGAACCGTGACTCCTGCCAATACTCTGCAATGCCCTGCCAATACTCTGCAATGCCCTGAGAATACTCTGCCATACCCTGCCAATACTCTGCCATGCCCTGCCAATACTCTGCCATGCCCTGACAATACTCTGCCATGCCCTGACAATACTCTGCCATGCCCTGCCAATACTCTGCAATGCCCTGACAATACTCTGCCATACCCTGCCAATACTCTGCCATACCCTGTCAATACTCTGCCATACCCTGCCAATACTCTGCCATACCCTGCCAATACCCTGCCAATACTCTTCCATACCCTGCCAATACTCTGCCATACCCTGCCAATACTCTGCCATACCCTGCCAATACTCTGCCATACCCTGCTAATATACCCGCCAATACCCTGGAATACTCTGCCATACCCTGCTAATATATTACAGTGGGGGAGATTGTGGATATTACAGTGGGGGAGATTTTTTTTGTTGATCCGAACCGTGACTCCTGATCCGAGGAACGATCCGAACCGTGAGTTTTTTGATCCGTTGCACCCCTAATGAATATCCATGAGGGTCAGCACTATACAGAGAAGCACACAACATGAACATAAAACTCACCATGTATATAGAATGTAATCAAGCTAATGCACACTACTAAAGGGTCCAAAACTGATGTAAGAAGAGGTACCCAGGCCACCTACAGTGTCCCATCTGATAACAAATAGAGATCATGCACCCATCACCAAGACCAACATACACATAAGAAGGGCCTGAAGATCAAACCTACCAAGCGTATCCTCAAAACTCACCGTATCTGTCAGAAAAAAGACATAGCGCCCACCAGGCCAGATGGGACTGGTGGCCCCAGCCACAGAGCAGGCCATGGAGCAGGAGGTGGCTGCTATGTCTTTGTTCTGACAGATACGGTGAGTTTTGAGGATACGCATGGTAGGTTTGATCTTCAGGCCCTTCTTATGTGTATGTTGGTCATGCTGATGGGTGTATGATCTCTATTTGTTATCAGATGGGACACTGTAGGTGTCCTGGGGGATGCTATTTATTAAATATGTCTGCATTCATCATCAGGGGTGTTTAATAATAAGAAACAGAAGCACTGCAGATTACTCCACCGCACCCGAAAGTGAAGAATCAGACCCCTTTTTCATTTTAGTGGGTCGGCATAACTGCCAGGCAACCAAAATTTTTATATGAAGGCCATTAGTCATCCCTGTGTCCCTGTCATGTTGGGATTATTTATTGTCCCTTGCACTGGAATTTTGAACTTTTCTCTCCATAATTTTATGTTGTGTATATATATATATATATATATATATATATATATATATATATATATATATATATTGTAGGTGAAGGTGCTAAATCTGATTCTTCTTTTTTATTGCAGATGTACGCGGTATTTACTGCAGACACAGCTCACAAGGCAGGACTACCCCGGTGAGCGAGACAGAATATGAAAGCTATATTGAGACGCCACCAGCATGTGACATTCACACGGAGACGCCACCAGCATGTGACGTTCACACGGAGACGCCACCAGCATGTGACGTTCACACGGAGACGCCACCAGCATGTGACGTTCACATGGAGACGCCACCAGCATGTTACGTTCACACGAAGACACCATCAGCATGTGACGTTAACACGGAGACTTCACCAGCATGGGATGTTCACATGGAGATTCCACCAGCATGTGACATTCACATGAAGACACCACCAGCATGTGATGTTCAAACGGAGACACCACCAGCATGTGACATTCAAACGGAGACACCACCAGCATGTGACATTCAAACGGAGACACCACCAGCATGTGACATTCAAACGGAGACACCACCAGCATGTGACATTCAAACGGAGACACCACCAGCATGTGACGTTCACACGGAGCCTCCACCAGCATGTGTAGTTCACACGGAGACTCCACCAGCATGTGACGTTTACAAGGATACTCCACCAGCATGTGACATTCACATTGAGACACCACCTGAATGTCACATTCATGTTGAGACTACAGCACAATGTGAGGTTCATGTTGAGAACCCACCAAAATACCAGGGCAGCCATTTGAATATCTCCTCCCATGAAGATGAGGGCAAGCTTAAAGAAAAGGATAGGCAGATCCTGGTGGTAGGGGACTCCGTTATTAGTGGGACAGAGAGGGCAATCTGTCAGAATGACCCCGATCAACGAACAGTATATTGTTTCCCAGTCGCACGAGTTCGGGACATTGCAGATCGGATGAACGGATTGTTGGATGGGGCTGGGGAGGATCCAGTTGTCATGGTACATATTGGAACCAATGACAACATTAGAAGAAAATGGAGCACCCTACAAAATGATTTCAGGGACTTAGGGGCTATATTGAAGAAAAGGACCTCCAAGGCAGCATTTTCAGAAATACTGCCTGTACCTCGAGCCACACCAAGGAGGCAACAGGAGCTTAGGGAGCTTAGCAAGTGGCTGAAGAACTGGTGCAGGAAGGAGGGGTTTGGCTTCATGGAGACCTGGACTGACTTTTCAGTTGGTCACTTGCTCTACAGCAGGGATGGACTGCACTTAAATGAGCAGGGTGCAGCTCTGTTGGGAAAGAAAATAACCAAAAGGGTGGAAAAAATGTTAAATCCACCACCAGCATGTGACGTTCACACGGAGACACCACCAGCATGTGACGTTCACACGAAGACACCATCAGCATGTGACGTTAACACGGAGACTTCACCAGCATGGGATGTTCACATGGAGATTCCACTAGCATGTGACGTTCACACGGAGACACCACCAGCATGTGACGTTCACACGGAGACACCACCAGCTTGTGATGTTCACACGGAGCCTCCACCAGCATGTGTAGTTCACACGGAGACTCCACCAGCATGTGACGTTCACACAGATACTCCACCAGCATGTGACATTCACACGGATACTCCACCAGTATGTGAAATTCACATTGAGACACCACCTGAATGTCACATTCATGTTGAGACTACAGCACAATGTGAGGTTCATGTTGAGAATCCACCAAAATACCAGGGCAGCCATTTGAATATCTCCTCCCATGAAGATGAGGGCAAGCTTAAAGAAAAGGATAGGCAGATCCTGGTGTTAGGGGACTCCGTTATTAGTGGGACAGAGAGGGCAATCTGTCAGAATGACCCCGATCAACGAACAGTATATTGTTTCCCAGTCGCACGAGTTCGGGACATTGCAGATCGGATGGACGGATTGTTGGATGGGGCTGGGGAGGATCCAGTTGTCATGGTACATATTGGAACCAATGACAACATTAGAAGAAAATGGAGCACCCTACAAAATGATTTCAGGGACTTAGGGGCTATATTGAAGAAAAGGACCTCCAAGGCAGCATTTTCAGAAATACTGCCTGTACCTCGAGCCACACCAAGGAGGCAACAGGAGCTTAAGGAGCTTAGCAAGTGGCTGAAGAATTGGTGCAGGAAGGAGGGGTTTGGCTTCATGGAGACCTGGACTGACTTTTCAATTAGTCACTTGCTCTACAGCAGGGATGGACTGCACTTAAATGAGCAGGGTGCAGCTCTGTTGGGAAAGAAAATAACCAAAAGGGTGGAAAAAATGTTAAATCAACCACGTGTCATTCACATCGAGACTCCTCCAGCATGCAACGATTCTGTTGAGACTCGGGCAGAATGCAACTTTCCCACTAAGACACCGGCAGATTGTGGCGTTACCACTGAGACTCTGGCAGAATGTGACGTTCATCAGCAGCTCATGAATCACAGACTCAACTAAAAGTCTGAGGAACCCTCCCAGGGACCAGGCACGGCTTTACCAACACAGGTCCCTACACTGGTGGCGGCTGCCACTCTAGTATCCAGAGGGCCTTCCCATCAGCCCTCTATTTCCCTTTTTGGAGCTTCTGAATCACCAACTATGAATGTAAATGGATAAACAAGATGATTGACTGTTCCTAGAAAAAGACTCAACAAAAATTCTGAGGAACCCTCCCGAGGGACCAGGTATGGCTGTACCAACACAGGTCCCTACACTGGTGGCTGCCACTTCAGTAACCAGAGGGTTTTCCCATCAGCCCTCCATTTTCGTTTTTGGAACTACTGAATCACCAACTATCAATGCAGCTGGACAAACAAGACAATTGGCTGTTCCTAGAAGAAGACTCAACAAAAAGTCTGGGGAAGCCTCCCTGGGACCGGGTATGGCTGTACCAACACAGGTCCCTACCGTGGTGCGAGCTGCCACTCCAGTAACCGGAGGGTGTTCCCATCAGCCCTCTATTTACCTTTCTGCAGCTTCTGCAGAAGCTTTAAGGTTCGACAATACGTCGCCAAAACATAATCACCTGAAGAACAAGGGGGAGTATGGAAGAGGGAGAGAGGGAGGAAAAGGGGGGGAAAGGTTGGAGAAAGAAGGGGGTGAGGGTTGGGGGGAACCCCCACACCCCTTCCTTACCCCTAACCTCTCCTCCCCCCTCCTTTCCTCCCTCTCTTCCTCTTCCATACTCCCCCTCGGGCGTGTGTTGGACCGGCTGAGGGGAGGTTGGAGGCCGGTATTCTTTGGGTGTGTTTTGGAGTGTTATATACATAGATTGCAGTTTAGGATAAGTTTGGATTTCTTCTGGAGGTGCTTTGAGTGGACATAATTGATGAACTCAGTTCAGCGGGGGTGGGCCTTAGAGAACAGAGACCGCATACAGGCAGCACAGAGGCTTAGGGGTTAGCCTTGCAGCACTGGAACTTCTGAATCACCAACTATCAATGCAGCTGGACAAACAAGACAATTGGCTGTTCCTAGAAGAAGACTCAACAAAAAGTCTGGGGAAGCCTCCCTGGGACCGGGTACGGCTGTACCAACACAGGTCCCTACCGTGGTGCGAGCTGCCACTCCAGTAACCGGAGGGTCTTCCCATCAGCCCTCTATTCACCTTTCTGCAGCTTCTGCAGAAGCTTTAAGGTTCGACAATACGTCGCCAAAACATAATCACCTGAAGAACAAAGGGGAGTATGGAAGAGGGAGAGAAGGAGGAAAAGGGGGGGAGGTTGGAGAAAGAAGGGGGTGAGGGTTGGGGGGAACCCCCACACCCCTTCCTTACCCCTAACCTCTCCTCCCCCCTCCTTTCATCCCTCTCTCCCTCTTCCATACTCCCCCTCGGGCGTGTGTTGGACCGGCTGAGGGGAGGTTGGAGGCCGGTATTCTTTGGGTGTTCTTTGGAGTGTTATATACATAGATTGCAGTTTAGGATAAGTTTGGATTTCTTTTGGAGGCGCTTTGAGTGGACATAATTGATGAACTCAGTTCAGCGGGGGCGGGCCTTAGAGAACAGAGGCCGCATACAGGCAGCACAGAGGCTTAGGGGTTAGCCTTGCAGCACTGGGGTCCATGGTTCAAATCCTGACCAGGACACTATCTGCATGGAGTTTGCATGTTCTCCCTGTGCTTGAGTGGGTTTCCTCCGGGTACTCCGGTTTCCTCCCACACTAAAAAGACATGCTACCTTGCGTTGGTGATGCAGTGGTGAGCATAGCTGCCTTTCAAGCAGCTGACCCGGGTTCGATTCCCGGCCAACGCCTTCTCCAATACTTGGAGTCCTCAGAGAGAAAAGCGCTATACAAGGGTGGAATGAAGAATGAAGCGAATGTGTGGAATGTTTGAGGAAGAAAATGTTCCCCCAGAATCTATAGAAGGTGAACCCAGCAACTGATAGAAGACGCTTAGGCTGCGATCACACCTAGGCCTTCCGGATCGTGGGCGGAATTACTGCGATTCCAGATTGTGATCCAGTTATTTTCAATGACACCCCAATCATGGGACAATATTGTCACCTGACAAATCACACAAAAAAAATTGCGGGATGCCTATTTCCCATAGGCCGTCAGGCAACAATCGCGGCAAAATCACGCCTCAATTGGGATGATATTGAAAGTAAAGGGATTGCAAGCGTGTGCTGCGTTTTGCACCGATTCGGGAATCCAGAACACCTAGGTGTGACCAAATCCTCGCCGTGTCCATCATACGACAAGAACTTCCTGCACAAACGTCCCCCCAACATGAATAATACACCCATACCCCCCCAACATGAATATTACACCCATACTCCCCCATCAGGAATATTACACCGACAAGCCCCAACATGAATATTACACCCATACCCACCCAACATGAATATTACACCGACACCCTCCCAGCAGGAATATTACACACATACCCCCCAGCAGGAATATTACACCCATACCCCCTCAACATGAATATTACACCCATATCCCCCCAACATGAATATTACACTGACACCCCCACATCCTGACAATGACGTCCCCCCAGCAGGAATATTACACCGACACCCCCCATCCTGACACTGACGTTCCCCCAGGAATATTACACCGACACCCCCCATCCTGACACTGACGCCCCCCCAGAATTATTACACCAACACCCCCATCCTGACACCCCCCAGGAATATTACACCGACACCCCCCATCCTGACACTGACGTCCCCCCAAGAATATTACACCGACACCCCCCATCCTGACACCCCCCAGGAATATTACACCGACACCCCCCATCCTGACACTGACGTCCCCCCAGGAATATTACACCAACACCCCCCATCCTGACACTGACATCCCCCCAGCAGGAATAAGAAAATAAGGATGATCCTCAGCTCCATCTAGTGGTCATAATGCAGTACATGTATGACAGGAAGCTACACAGACCAATAGGGTGGTTAGACGGTTAGAAAGGGGAGGCCACGGTGTGTCCATGCCCAGTAAGTGCCAAAATATTTCCTCTGCTCGGGGGTCCACACTTAAGGCAAGGTGATTTCCATTCTAGCAGCAGCTTTGATAGAAAATAAAGTGTGTCGCTGTGGTGAAGCAGGATTATTAGTACTTACCCTTGGAGGATCTTCGGCAGGCTTTGGCACACAGCGCTCTTTGTTGCTCCACTTCATCTTTCTCTTGATATTCACTTAACAAGGAGCTGAGGTATTCTTCCTGTGACAAGAAGAAGAGAAGACGTAAGACTCCCTATCCTGGACAAGAAGAGCTCAGCAATCAAGGCTTCATAGCAGGACTCCAGGCAGACCTTAAAGTGGACTTCTCAGCAACTTTACAAGTCTGAATGAAGAAATAGAATATACCGTATTCTTCTATCCCTTCTACAAGTGCAAAAATGTCACTTTTCATCCTGCTGGAAATATACAGAGCTCAGAACTTTCTGCTCTCGTTTTCTCTGGACTGTTTTTTAGTCCCAGTTCTCTATGTGGACTACAAAACATCACCTCACTATGTTATAGACAGGGGGGGAGTATTCTGTTGTCCAAACACTTTCTGTCCTACGGTGACAACACAACGTCTCCATAGATTCAGTACAGTGAGTGTTGTCACCCTAGGACAGGAAGTTACTGGCAGGATCAAAGACAAAGGGAAAAGAAAATGAATGCAGCCACCATATCTAAGGACTGGTCAGCTGAAGTATAGTACATTTTTGTATTTCGGATTCCCCCATAAATCAGTTGGCCCTATCCGTGTACCTCCACAAATCACTTGCCCCATCAGAGTGCCCCAATAGATCAGTTACCCCATCAGAATGTCCTCTTAGATTAGCTGCACCCATCAGAGTACATATATAGGTCAGTTGCCCCATTACAGTGTCCCCATAGATTAATTGCCCCATCAAACTGCCCCCATAGATTAGTTGCCTCATCATCATGCCCCCATAGATTAGTTGCCTCCATCAGAGTACCCCCATAGATCAGTTGCCCCATCACAGAGCTCAGTGTACCTGTAGGAGAACTCCCTATAGCCTGGCAGGCAGAAGGTGGGAGCTGGCAAGAGAAATGTGCTGCAGGGCACACAGCAGGCACGTGAAGTCATTGGTTGCTAGGCATGCCAGCATCTCTAGCAACCAATGACTGCTGCTCAATGGACCAGGACTTGTGGGCGGCCCGCCATGTTAGTGAGGGCTCCATGAACCTATCAGCCTGTGCAGGAGGTGGAGCCAGGGACTTTATGTGGGAGGAGACTCATCTAATCTCTCGGTGTAGGAGATATCAGACTGAGAAGTGGGTGGAGCAGAATAGGTAGGGGCGGGGTGAAGGAGTATGACGTAATGTTGTGGGGGAGGTGCTAGGAGAGGGAGCCTGTCACCTGTGCCCTGACCCTGAGCATAATGCCTGGGTCATGTGACCCCCCCCCCTTGTCTTGGCCCCCTGCTTCCAGTCATATGCTCTATTGATCTACTGACCACCCTCCCCCCCATAGATCTCCTGCTCTGTATGGACAATCACTCATGCCCCATACTTGGGGAAAAGGAAAAATTGGAACAGGGAACAAAGGAATATAAATGGAAATATGGCGGAACGCGGCATGCCAGCTTTCCACCATATCAGTCTCCGGTCACATCTGCGCGTTCCGGTAATGCGCACAGAAATGCACGTTTCCACGCAATCCCGGAACACGCAAAAATATCTGCCTCACGCTTGTAGTGCCATTTATTGTAAATTTCCCCCCAAAACGTGAGACCCCAATACAAGAAATGTGGCAAAATGCACGGGAAATAAAACAAAGCGGAACGCGTCATGAGATACTTTGTCAGGCTTGTGGGGCATAGGGCAACGCACGGAAAACAATGGGGGGCGCTATGCTTGTTGGGGGATTGTCATCCAGGTGTATGTCAGAGGAGTTACTGGGACCGGCATTGGTGTCAGCGGATGCTCTATTAACCCTCAGCATTGGTGTCAGCGGACGCACTATTAACTCTCAGCATTGGTGTCAGCAGACGCACTATTAACCCCGGCATTGGTGTCAGCGGACACACTATTAACTCCCACCATTTGTGTCAGCGGACGCACTATTAACCCCCAGCATTGGTGTCAGCAGACGCACTATTAACCCCCAACATTGGTGTCAGCGGATGCACTATTAACCCCGGCATTGGTGTCAGCGGACGCACTATTAACTCCCAGCATTGCTGTCAGCGGACGCACTATTAACCACGGCATTGCTGTCAGCGGACGCACTATTAACCCCCAGCATTGGTGTCAGCGGACGCACTATTAACCCCCAGCATTGGTGTCAGCGGACGCACTATTAACCCCCAGCATTGGTGTCAGCGGACGCACTATTAACCCCCAGCATTGCTGTCAGCGGACGCACTATTAACCCCCAGCATTGCTGTCAGCGGACGCACCATTAACCCCCAGCATTGGTGTCAGCGGACGTACTATTAACCCCGAGATTCAGTGATGTCCCCTGGTATCCCCCCCGCACAGAGATTCTGCAATGTCCCCTGGTATCACCCCCCCAGAGATTCAGCAATGTCCCCTGGTATCCCCCCCCACCAGAGATTCAGCGATGTCCCCTGGTATCCCCCCATCCATACTTGTCAGGCTCCATGATGAATCAGACAGCCTCAGGTGACGCTGACCAAAAAAGTACACAATGGATTCCATCTGCTTCTGGTGGTCACAAATCTGCAGAATCAGAGAGCTGAACCTCCAGGAGAGGAAGTCCTTCACCTTCTGGGGGGGCGGAGACACTGCATGAAAGGGGGGGAAATACAAAATCACATCAGGAAGTAAATCGATATTATTCCCTATATATCATTATTATTCACAATAAATATACATTTTATATGGATGTGAAACCATTTCCAGGTGTGTCAATGTCCCAGAGACACACCCCCAGAGACACCCCCCCGAGACACCCCCCCGAGACACCCCCCCCAGAGACACACCCCCAGAGACACACCCCCCAGAGACACACCCCCAGAGACACACCCTCAGAGACACACCCCCAGAGACACACCCCCGAGACACACCTCTGAGACAAACCCCCCAGAGACACACCCCCGAGACACACCCCCAGAGACACACCCAGAGACACACCCCCAGAGACACACCTCCGAGACACCCCCCCAGAAACACCCCCCGAGACACACCCCCAGAAACACACCTCCGAGAGACACATCTCCGAGACACACCCCCAGAGACACCCCCCGAGACACACCCCCAGAGACACCCCCCGAGACACACCCCCAGAGACACCCCCCGAGACACCCCCCAGAGACACACTCCCAGGGATACACACCCCCAGAGACACACCCCCAGAGACACCCCCCCAAAAACACACCCCCAGAGACACACCCCCAGAGACACACCCCCCAGAGACACCCCCCCAAGAGACCCCAGAGACACACCCCAGAGACACACCCCAGAGACACACACCCCAGAGACACACCCCCCAGAGACACACCCCCCAGAGACACACCCCCCAGAGACACCCCCCAGAGACACACCCCAGAGACACACCCCAGAAACACAACCCAGAGACACACCCCAGAGACACACCCCAGAGACACACCCCAGAGACACACCCCCAGGGAGAGGAAGTCCTTCACCTTCTGGGGGGGCGGAGACACTGCATGAAAGGGGGGGAGATACAAAATCACATCAGGAAGTAAATCGATATTATTCCCTATATATCATTATTATTCACAATAAATATACATTTTATATGGATGTGAAACCATTTCCAGGTGTGTCAATGTCCCAGAGACACACCCCCAGAGACACCCCCCCGAGACACCCCCCCGAGACACCCCCCCAGAGACACCCCCCCAGAGACACACCCCCCAGAGACACACCCCCAGAGACACACCCCCAGAGACACACCCCCAGAGACACACCCCCGAGACACACCTCTGAGACAAACCCCCCAGAGACACACCCCAGAGACACACCCCCAGAGACACACCCCCAGAGACACACCCAGAGACACACCCCCAGAGACACACCTCCGAGACACCCCCCCAGAAACACCCCCCGAGACACACCCCCAGAAACACACCTCCGAGAGACACATCTCCGAGACACACCCCCAGAGACACCCCCCGAGACACACCCCCAGAGACACCCCCCGAGACACACCCCCAGAGACACCCCCCGAGACACCCCCCAGAGACACACTCCCAGGGATACACACCCCCAGAGACACACCCCCAGAGACACACCCCCAGAGACACCCCCCCAAAAACACACCCCCAGAGACACACCCCCAGAGACACCCCCCCGAGACACACCCCCCAGAGACACACACCCCAGAGACACACCCCAGAGACACACCCCAGAGACACACCCCCCAGAGACACACCCCCCAGAGACACACCCCAGAGACACACCCCAGAAACACAACCCAGAGACACACCCCAGAGACACACCCCAGAGACACACCCCCAGGGATACACTCCAGTGACACCCCCCCAAAAATACACTTCAGAGACACACCCCCAAAAATACACTCCAGAGACACAACCCAGAGACACACCCCCAAAAATACACTCCAGAGACACACCCCCAGGGATACACCCCAGAGACACATCCCCAGGGATACACCCCAGAGACACACCCCAGAGACACACCCCCAGAGACACACCCCCAGAGACACACCCCAGTGACACAACCCCAGAGACACAACCCCAGAGACACACCCCAGAGACACACCCCAGAGACACAACCCAGAGACACAACCCAGAGACACACCCCCAGGGAGACACAACCCAGAGACACACCCCAGAGACACACCCCAGAGACACAACCCAGAGACACAACCCAGAGACACAACCCAGAGACACACCCCCAGGGAGACACAACCCAGAGACACACCCCAGAGACACACCCCAGAGACACACCCCAGAGACACACCCCCAGGGATACACCCCAGTGACACCCCCCCAAAGATACACTCCAGAGACACAACCCAGAGACACACCCCCAAAAATACACTCCAGAGACACACCCCCAGGGATACACCCCAGAGACAAACCCCCAGGGATACACCCCAGAGACACGGTCATGGTAGTACCTCCGTACACTGGTGGTCATGGTAGTACCTCCGTACACTGGTGGTCATGGTAGTACCTCCGTACACTGGTGGTCATGGTAGTACCTCCTTACACTGGTGGTCATGGCAGTACCTCCTTACACTGGTGGTCATGGCAGTACCTCTTTACACTGGTGGTCATGGCAGTACCTCTTTACACTGGTGGTCATGGCAGTACCTCCGTACACTGGTGGTCATGGTAGTACCTCCGTACACTGGTGGTCATGGCAGTACCTCTTTACACTGGTGGTCATGGCAGTACCTCTTTACACTGGTGGTCATGGCAGTACCTCCATACACTGGTGGTCATGGTAGTATCTCCGTACACTGGTGGTCATGGTAGTACCTATTTACACTGGTGGTCATGGCAGTACCTCCTTACACTGGTGGTCATGGCAGTACCTCTTTACACTGGTGGTCATGGTAGTACCTCTTTACACTGGTGGTTATGGTAGTACCTCCGTACACTGGTGGTCATGGTAGTACCTCCGTACACTGGTGGTCATGGCAGTACCTCCGTACACTGGTGGTCATGGTAGTACCTCCTTACACTGGTCGTCATGGTAGTACCTCCTTACACTGGTCGTCATGGTAGTACCTCCGTACACTGGTGGTCATGGTAGTACCTCCTTACACTGGTGGTCATGGTAGTACTTCCGTACACTGGTGGTGAGTGAATTCTTTATTCTGATTCCATAGAACAGTATTAGTCCCACACGAACTCTGGAACATCATATACCTTTTCTGAACACAGTGTACTTTTGATTCTTCGTGGCACAGAACGCCCTTCTAGAGATGAGTAGAGATATTCTGGAGATTTCCGCTGCACTCTTGACAAGCCGCCATGTTCCTTTTAGGGAAGAGAGGTTACCGGCTCACCACTCTCCCGTTTTGCAGTCTTTCTAATGGTTGAGTCATGAACATTCACCTGAGCCGAGGCCAGAGAGGCCTGCAGTTCCTGGGACGAGGCAGAAGCGTTCTTCTTGACTTCACTGATGATGATCCTTCTGGCCTGGGGGGAGATTTTCGCAGGACGACCACTCCTAGGTAGATTCACCACCGTTCCAAACTTCTTCCACTTGGTGAGAATGGCTCTGACCATAGTCCGATTGAGGTCCAGGGCCTTGGAGATGGTGGTGTAACCCTGTCCAGACTGATAGACTTCAGCCACCTTCCTCCGAAGGTCTGCCGAAATCTCACTGGAGCGCGGCACGACTCCCAACACTCCGACAACTCCGCATTTCATGGTAAAGGTTCAAACAGATAAAATTAGAGGCTCAGTCATAGACTGCACTGGGGACATTAGAGTGTTAGCTCCTGGACTCAGTCATAGACTATAGTGGGGACATTAGAGTGCCAGCTCCTTGGCTCAGTCATAGACTATAGTGGGGACATTAGAGTGTCAGCTCCTGGGCTCAATCATAGACTATAGTGGTGACATTGGAGTTTCAGCTCCTGGGCTCAGCCATAAACTATAGTAGGGACATTGGAGTGTCAGCTCCTGGGCTCAGTCATAGACTATAGTGGTGACATTAGAGTGTCAGCTCCTGGGCTCAGTCATAGACTATAGTGGTGACATTAGAGTGTCAGCTCCTAGGCTCAGTCATAGACTATAGTGGGGACATTAGAGTATCAGCTCATGGGCTCAGCCATAAACTATAGTAGGGACATTGGAGTGTCAGCTCCTGGGCTCAGTCATAGACTGCACTGGGAACATTAGAGTGTCAGCTCCTGGGCTCAGTCATAGAATATAGTGGGGACATTGGAGTGTCAGCTCCTGGGCTCAGTCAGACTATACTAAACCCTAAACTGCTGGGGACGCTATTATAGATCTGATCAGATATTGATCCGTTCAGATACTATAGCACTAAGGGAGGTGTACGGTGCGTGGGTGTTAGCGGTACTGGCGCTAATCTGACGCTGCCTGGGGGGTGACGCATATCACCGCCGGGCGATCAGGGGGCTAAACCTTTATTCGGTAATAAACGGCGGGTGCCCTGACACTATAAAAAATAAACTAACTAACCAGCGTCACCCGTAACAGTTATACGGTGATCAGTGGTGAAAGGGTTAACTAGGGGGCAAGCAAGGGGTTAAAACCTTTATTAGGTAGTATATGGGGGTCCCTGAGGCTATAAAACGCTGACAGCGAACCTAAATTTATTATTTATTTATTTATTTCAGGTACTTATATAGTGCCGTCAATTTACGCAGCACTTTACATTTACATTTTACATTCACATCAGTCCCTACCCTCAAGGAGCTTACAATCTAAGGTCCCTAACTCACATTCATACATACTGGGGACAATTTAGACAGGATCCAATTAACCTACCAGCATGTCTTTGGAGTGTGGGAGGAAACTGGAGTACCCGGAGGAAACCCACACAGACACAGGTAGAACATACAAACTCCAGGCAGGTAGTGTCGTGGTTGGGATTCGAACCAGCGACCCTTCTTACTGCTAGGTGAGAGTGCTACCACTACACCACTGTGCCGCCCAAATATTTACCTCCCTAACTAGCATCACCAGCGACACTAAGACAGCGATCAGAAAAATGATCGCTTACTGACACTGGCGACAGGGGGTGATCAAGGGGTTAAAACTTTATTAGAGGGGGTTAGGGGGGTACCCTAGACCTAAAGGGGCTAACACTAACTGCCCTAACACACTAACTGTCACAAACTGACATCATGCAGTAATCAGAAAAAAAAAAAAAACTGCTTGGTGTCAGTGTGACGGGGGGGGAGGGGTGATTGGGGGGTGATCGGGGTGTATTGTGTGCCTGGCATGTTCTAATGTGTGTGTAGTGTTTTACACTCACATTGCAGTCTTCTCTCCTCGGCGCCGGAGCGTAAAATACCGAGCCGAGGAGAGATGACATCATTTCCTTTGCTGCTGTTTAGCATACAGCAGCAGAGGAAGAAGCTGATTGGCTGGGAGCGATCGTGAGGGGGGCCACGAATGGATGGTCTCCCCCTCACCTCTCATCGCTCCCAGACACAAGCCAACCACCTCGGGCACCGGGGGGGGGGGGGGGGGTCCGATAGGACCCCCCCGCCCGCGGGAGGCAGATCACGTACAGGTACATGATTCTGCCTGCCCGTGCCATTCTGCCGACGTGTACAATGTAGCATGACCGCACAATTGTCATTCAAAGTGTGACCGCGCTGAAAGCTGAAAATTGGCCTGTATGGAAAGAGGTGAAAGTGTCCGGTATTAAAGGGGTTAACATCTATTAAAAAAAAAAAAACAGCTTTAGCTCTGCTTCTTACCTGCAGCAGAGATAACTTCTTCCTTTTTTTTTCCTAAACATATCGTCACCTCCATGTATTCTCTGTGTGTAAACCTGTGCGGTGCTTCTGTGAACATACATATCAGGGCTACATAAGAGAAGGGGATTTGTCATTTAAAATAAAGCTTTGTTAGTTAAAAAAACACTGGCTCCTAGATTCAAGGAGAATTTGTCAAGCCCTGCTGTAGTCATACTTCTAGTATGGCATCTCTCACCTCCCTTCTACATGTATGGATCATTCCTGATATAAATATCACCCCCCTTCTACATGTATGGATCATTCCTGATATAAATATCACCCCCCTTCTACATGTATGGATCATTCCTGATATAAATATCACCCCCCCCTTCTACATGTATGGATCATTCCTGATATAAATATCACCCCCCTTCTATATGTATGGATCATTCCTGATATAAATATCACCCCCCCCCTTCTACATGTATGGATCATTCCTGATATAAATATCACCCCCCCCCCACTTCTACATGTATGGATCATTCCTGATATAAATATCACCCCCCTTCTACATGTATGGATCATTCCTGATATAAATATCACCCCCCTTCTACATGTATGGATCATTCCTGATATAAATATCACCCCCCCCTTCTACATGTATGGATCATTCCTGATATAAATATCACCCCCCTTCTATATGTATGGATCATTCCTGATATAAATATCACCCCCCCCCCCCTTCTACATGTATGGATCATTCCTGATATAAATATCACCCCCCCCTTCTACATGTATGGATCATTCCTGATATAAATATCACCCCCTTCTACATGTATGGATCATTCCTGATATCATAAATATCACCCCCCCTTCTACATGCATGGATCATTCCTGATATCATAAATATCACCCCCCTTCTACATGTATGGATCATTCCTGATATCATAAATATCACCCTTTCTACATGTATGGATCATTCCTGATATAAATATCACCCCCCTTCTATATGTATGGATCATTCCTGATATCATAAATATCACCCCCCTTCTTTATGTATGGATCATTCCTGATGATGGATGGTGGTGGATAAATGATGATGAATGTGGATGATGCCATTGGTCCATGCCTGTAGATAGGGCGTATATCTCTGAGTAGATCAGCCATGCGGTTGTGCATACTTGCAGTCTGCTGTGCTCCATGGCATGCTGGGCGCTCACTAATGGAACGTTATTAATGAAACGGAGTCTGTCGGAGCCAATGATTCTATGACCTGATTACTAGGGATGAGCTTCGTGTTCGAGTCGAAAATTGGCTGTTCGGTCGTTCGCCGAATTCCGAACGTTATGGGCCGCTCACGCCAAATTCGTGTGGCGCGTCACGGCCCATAATTCACTGCGGAATCGCAGTGCATTGCTGGCTGATGATTGGCCAAACATGCACTATGACCCGCATGTTTGGCCAATCACAGCGTCGTCGGTAGAGAGAGCTGTAATTGGCCAAAGCCAGGGTGGCTTTGGCCAATTAAGGCTCAGGGGGGTTTAGAACACGCCCCACACCATATAAGGCCACCTGCACGATGGCCCTGTGTAGTGTGTTCCAGCGTGCTTAGATAGAGAGGGAGAGAGACAGTGTCATTTCATTTGAGTTAGATAGATTAGGCAGAACAGTCAGTTAGCTGCACTTACAGTGTATTGTGTATATATATGCATTCCAGGTGTTGCATATATATATATATATATATATATATATATATATATATATATATATATATATATATTTATTATATATATATATATATATATATATATATATATATATATATATACCGAGTACATTATACCCTTACCCATTCACCAAAAAAAGCAGTGAAATGTGACAAAAGACAATAGCCGGTTTTTGACAATTCCTTTATTAAAAATGTCTTCTTCTTTCCCCCGCTTCTTCCTCCATCTTCCTTGGCTTCTCTCCCGAGCCGAGGTCTCCTGCCGTCATCTTCTCCTGGTGCTGTCTCTCTTGCTGTCATCTTCTGACCCGGTCTTTCCCGCCACCGCCTACTTCTCCCGCTGCTGTGTTCTTCCTCGCCGCCGTCTTCCTTTGTTGTGTTGTCCCCCGCTGTCTGGCGTCTCTTACACAGCCAGGTGTTTTGGGGGGACCCCAAAGCACCCTCCCCATGGTGAGGGCATGTGGCCTGGTACAGTTCAGGAGGGGGGCGCTCTCTCGTTCCTCCTCTTTTCCTGCGGCCTGCCAGGTTGCGTGCTCGGATAAGGGTCTGGTATGGATCTTGAGACTTTTGGCGTGGGGGGGTCCCCTCCGGGTGCATACTAGACCTGAAGGGCCTGATATAGACCTGGGGGGAACCCTACGCCATTTTTTAAAAATTTTAGCGTGGGAGGGGGGTTCCCCTCCGAATCCACACTAGACTTGGGCCTGATATAGACCTGGGGGGGGATGCAGTTTTTTTGCAATTTTTTTTTTTTTTTTTGGCTGGCATTTTTTTTTTACTTTCAGTGGGGAAGCCCCTGACTCTGAAGCTGATGACTCATTGGTTGTTAAGGACGCGGCAGCTGGCTTCCCGGCCCCCCAGTTAGCAACCAGCTATATAAAATGTTAAAATAATAACCGCAAAACACATCAAAACTCGCATCACAAATGCCCGAAAATAAGACCTAGCGTGATTGTCGGTGATGGTTGCAATATAAGCCCTACCTCCCAAATAAGCCCTAGTTAAAGTCCTTGTAGGTCTTATTTTAAGGGTAGGGCTTATTTTCAGGGAAATAGGGTAGGGCATATTTGGGGGGTAGGGCTTATATTTCAACCATCACCGACAATCACGCTAGGTCTTATTTTCGGGGAAACAGGGTATGTGAAGTAGTACCATAGGAAACCATGTTAAATGGACTGTAGATGGTTTCTGCAAACTGCAAAACACAAAAAAATGCATAGGTGTGAACCTAGAGTCAGGGCCAGTTCACACTGGAGCGATGCGGGAACCCTGCGAATCCAGTGCGGGTTCCCACATCGCATACAACTCGCAGGCAGTTCACACTGCCATATGAAAACTGCTGGGAGTGTTAGTAGAAAGCTAATGATACCTCCAAATCAGTTCACATATCGCAGAGCGAACTGCAAATTCAGACAACACCCGTGCGATCCGATTCTGCTGCACACCAAAAAAGGGTCCTGTGCGAGTTTGGTCCGAATGCGATGCAAATTCAACCATACAATCTGCATGGCTGAGTTTGCATCACACAGACATCGCATGTGATTTGCAGTGCGGGGCAAATCACATCCGATGTCGGACATCACAGCAGTGTGAACCGGCCCTAAGGCCCCTTTCACCCTTCTGCGACTTATCCTGCGACTCCTGCATCCATAGACCTCAAGATTACACTAGCGTTGCTTCAAATCACATCAAATTTGCGGCAAAAAGCGCTGCAAAATCGCAGGACTTTCAGGTCGCACAAGTGTGAAAGGGGCCTTATGGACCTGAAGTTGTATGAAAAGTCGGCCAAGTGTGAAAGGAACCCAATGAGATCCATTGATAACACCTTTGAATGAGGCTCCATTTGGACTTGCGCGACCGATGCCTGTGTAATCTTGCAGTTTTTGGACCTCAAGTCGCATAAAAGTCAAACCAAAGCAGTGCAGGGATGATTTTTGACCCACTTGCCGGATGCACAAGTGAGAATAGTGCCTAATTCAAAGGTATTATCCATGAATCTCATTCACACTGCTGCGACCTGAAAATCACACTATTTTGCTGCCACTTTGCTGCTGCAACTTGGCCCCAACGTCTGGGAATGCCTGTGTAATATTGCGCCCTATGTACCTCAAGTCACATGAAAGTCACACCACAGTAGTACAGGGACTACTTTGAAGTTGTTGCAACTTAAAGTAGCACAGATAGGAATGGTTATCATTGAGAATCATGGGGTACAACTTGTCATGCAACTCGGAGGTCCAAATTTGCTGGAAAAGTCGCCCAACTGTGAAGTCATATATATTTCAATAGAAAGGAGCTCTCATTTATATTTGCATAGTCCTTACTGATTTACATCAGCAGAACAAATGCAGGAAGTGATGTGTGCACACGGGCTCGGGAGCAAATGTGTGGTGATGCCAAACAAATCAATGAACCCCGCCCACACCAAATCTAACCACCACACCCACCCCCACATTGAGTAAGCACAAGTACATAGACCTACACTAATGCCCTGTACACACGATCGGACATTCCAATAACAAAATCCATGGATTTTTTCCAACGGATGTTGGCTCAAACTTGTCTTGCATACACACGGTCACACAAAGTTGTCGGAAAAATCGGATCGTTCTGAACGCGGTGACATAAAACACGTACGTCTGGA
Organism: Aquarana catesbeiana; assembly: GCF_042186555.1. Lineage (NCBI taxonomy): Eukaryota > Metazoa > Chordata > Amphibia > Anura > Ranidae > Aquarana > Aquarana catesbeiana. The sequence continues at coordinate 19,520,019 of NC_133326.1, forward strand.
CTATAAACGGGGCAGTAGCCAATAGCTTTCGTTTCTTAATTTATTTTGAGCATGCGTGGCACTTTGTGCGTCGGAATTGACCACACACGGTCGGAATTTACGCAAACGGATTTTGTTGTCAGAAAATTTTATAGCCTGCTCTCAAACTTTGTGTGTCGGAAATTCCGATGGAAAAGGTCATATGGAGCCCACACACGGTCGGAATTTCCAACAACAAGCTCCGATCGCACATATTCCGTCAGAAAATCCGACCGTGTGTACAGGGCATAAGGCTCCATGTACACGGGACGCTGAGGCAAAGTCCTCTGAACTATTTTTTTTACACCTTGAAACCGGCGTTTAAAATGCCCATTTAGCTGCCACGTCACCTGCCACAGGTTACGGATTGTCATTTGCCACGTCACCTGCCACAAGTGTTGGATTGTCCACTTGTCACGTCACCTGCCACAAGCTGCAGATTGTCCACGTGCCATGTCACCTACCACACATTGCGGATTGTCATTTGCCATGTCACCTGCCACAAGTTGTGGATTGTCCACTTGCCACTTCACCTGCCACAAGTTGCGGATTGTCATTTGCCACATCACCTGCCACACGTTGTGGATTGTAATTTACCACGTCACCTGCCACAAGTTGTGGATTGTCCACTTGCCACGTCACCTGCCACAAGTTGCAGATGGTCCACCTGCCACGTCACCTGCCACACGTTGCGGATTGTCATTTGCCACGTCACCTGCCACAAGTTGTGGATTGTCCACTTGCCACGTCACCTGCCACAAGTTGTGGATTGTCCACCTGCCACGTCACCTCCACACGTTGCGGATTGTCCACTCACCACATCACCTGCCACACGTTGCAGATTGTCCACCTGCCACGTCACCTGCCACATGTTGCAGATTGTCCACTTGCCACGTCACCTGCCACAAGTTGCTTGTTCAAATCTAACAACATATGGGTCAAATTCCAATTATACTTCGGATAACAGCAATGCTAGTGGTGTATTGGATTGGATCAATGGCTCATTAGGGGTATATAAATAGTCTATGAATCATTGCAAGCAATTACAAGTTTTTAAAATATATATATATATATATATATATATATATATATATATATATATATATATATATATATATATATATATATTTATGGTTGGAGCCCTATGTCCGGTATGTACATGGATACCACTTATAGTAAAGATAGGACTTAGCATCGGAAATGGACCTGAAAGTGTGGACTTAGCTTATGAAATGGACCTGAAAGTGTGCCTTGGTCTAATGGCCGGTATGCCAAAATAAGGGGGCATACCCTGGTTTAAGAAATGATTATTCTGTAAGAGAAATGAATGAAATGAATAGTTTGAGAAATGCTGTGAAATGGGGATGGGAGGGTGGGTATCGCGCACAGGAAACCGACAAGCACCACAGGTGAGCGGGCTGCTTAAGTACCCCCCGGGCTCCTCCCATAAATTCAGGCCACCATACTGGCCTTCCTACTTATGGTTGGAGCCCTATGTCCGGTATGTACATGGATACCACTTATAGTAAAGATAGGACTTAGCATCGGAAATGGACCTGAAAGTGTGGACTTAGCTTATGAAATGGACCTGAAAGTGTGCCTTGGTCTAATGGCCGGTATGCCAAAATAAGGGGGCAAAAACATTCAGGTAGGGTTATGATTTTATTGATTTTCAATTATTTATTGAGCCAATTTGGAGAATGCCTGTGCCATCTCTGTTTGTGGGTTGGGGATATACCGGGCGAAGCAGGCTGACTTCCACCTGCCCAGTCTTTTGATGATGTGGTCCGGAACCCCGTGGCGGGATGCCGCGGAGGCTGCTCCGATGCGAAACGAGTGTCCGGAATACTGACTAGGGTTAAGATGAAGATTGCGGAGAAGTATTCTTATGTGTTCCACAAACTGAGAGGCGTTTAAGGGTTTAACTGGGAACGGTAGAAGGGGACTGCTGTCTGGTTGTTCAGGCAGGAGTGACAGGAGCCGGTTGAGTACGGCGACTGGACACCAGCTGTTGTCGGTTTTGAAGAGGTGAATGTTCGCTCCTGAGCCCGTTTGCTGGGTTTTAGAGACCTCGAGGTGCAGGATGAAGTGGTCCTGGTATCTAAGTAAGTGTCGTCTGCATAGTACTCGGTCTGTGGGTTTGTTAGAGGTGAATTCGCCAGGGCGCATGAACCCATAGTACGCTAGATATATCGCTGCTTGTAAGACCGTGCTGCGGAGCCGACCGAATGGCGAGGTAGCCAGAATAGTTGACATGTCCCTAAAGATGGGTCCCGTAATGGGCAAGCGCTTAGTGCTGATGACTGGTTGTTGTTTCTGGATTCCCCTTAAAACGGCTCGTATAGCGTGAGATGAGAATAGTGAAGATTTCGTGGGGTCTTCAAGCGCCATAAAATGTTGAATGCCGGCTAGGTATAGCCGGATGGTATTGTAGGATAAGGCCAACTGCGTGTGGCAGTGTGCAGTGAAGGCCAGTACCTGCTTGATATCTGTTGGTCCTTTACGGCAGGACGTGAGGAATTTGTTAAAGGCCTTCCAAGCTGTCTGGTAGGCTTTAAGTGTGTTGTAGGAGAGGGAATGATTTATGAGTTGTGTAGCTCCGTGTAAATGTTGATCTAGTCCAGGGTCAGTTGTGACCAGACAGGGATAGGGGCCGACATTGGATCGGCATCGGGAACCTGTTTGAAAAAGGAGGAATAATTGAAACGTGACAATGCGTCAGCTGCTGAGTTGTATCTGCCGGGAATAAATGCACAGTGTATATTGAACTGATGTTGTAAAGACAGTTGTACCAACCTGCGCAGGAAGGACATGACTGCTAGGGACTTGGACCTGCCTTTGTTGATGATGTCTGCCGTGGCCTGGTTGTCGGTGCTAAAGACTACAGTTTGTCCTGTCCAGTGGTGGCCCCAGAGTTGTGCGGCTGCCACTATGGGGTAAAGCTCAAAGAGGGCAGATGTTTGGGAAAAGCCGGGTATCAATAGTATCTGTTGAGGCCAGGGTCCTGAAAACCAATGATGGCCAAAAATTGCCGCGAAACCTGTGGAGGCTGCGGCGTCCGTTACCACCTGGGGTGAATGGACCGAAACTATAGGTATGAATAGAGATATGCCATTCCAGGCGGACAAGAATTCCTCCCACATGGATAGGTCCGCTATGGCTGCGGAGTCTAAATTCAGAATCTGATCAGGGTCTTGAGTTTCCGACAGAAATCTGAGTAGGCGTGATACAAATGTGCGGCCTTGTGGAATAATTCGCATAGCGAAGTTGAGCATACCCAGGAGGGACTGCAACTGTTTTTTGGTACAGTCCTTGGTGTGTGTAAACTCGTGAAGGACTGCCCTAATGCGTGTTAGTTTGTCGAGGGGGAGACTGGCTTGCATTGCGCAGGTATCCAAGCTGACCCCGAGAAAAGTGATGCTATTTGCTGGGCCATCGACTTTGTGCTCGGCAATAGGAACATTGAGGTTTCCAAAAATTACCCTAAGTTTGTCGAGATCTCCTGGGGGCTTGCTGGGTGGTTCTATCAGTAGGAAGTCATCTAGATAATGGATGACTTCATGGCATTGACCCTTGTGTAATAGTATCCAACCGAGGGACTGGGCGAACGTGTCGAAGAGCCACGGGCTACTCTTCGAACCGAAGGTGAGCTTTGTTGCAAAATAATATGCTTCCTTCCACTTGATGCCATGCCAGCACCAAAGGGATGGGTGGATGGGCAGGAGCTTGAAGGCATCCGAGATGTCGGCTTTGGAGAGCCAGGCGCCTGTGCCTGCTTTGATGATCGCTTGTATTGCCATGTCCACGGAAGAATATTTTAGGGAAAACTCCTCGGAGGGGATCAGGGAATTGAGGCTGGGTATGTGGGAAGAATGAGGCGCAGACAAGTCGTACACCAAACGCAATTTATTTGAAAACTTGCCCTTGACAAGCCCAATAGGGCTGACTCTCCATGTGTTGAAAGGGGGGCAACTGAAAGGGCCTATCACGTAACCTCGATCCACCTCTGCCTGTAAGAGCTGATCTATGGCTTGTTCGTCAATGGCTGCCGAACGAAGATTGGCACATTCGTGGGTAGTGTGGGGTAGTGAAATGAGGCCGGTGTGAAAGCCTGCTGTGAAGCCTTGGATAAGGAAGGTGGCCAGGGAAGGGGTGGGATGTGAAGTGAGATACCATCCTAACCATAAGAGGTTGATCCGGCTTAGTCACGCCTTCTTGTGTTGCTTGACTTCGCACAAAATCCTAGGGTGTGCTCTATGACATAAGGTGCAGAGGTGAAGTAGACGGCACTGACTGAAGTTGCAGGACCCCTGATTAAAGTTATTACAGATGGCTGCCCCTCCCACGGTTCGGACTGGGCGTCCGAGTTTGTCCACCTGAGGCGTTGGTTCGGGGATCGGCTGACCCTGTACTGAACCTGAGGTAGAGGGAAACTCGAAAGGCCGTCTGGTTGCCGTATTGGCGCACCAGGTGGCAGTGTGGGTGGAAGACTGGCAAATCGCACACAGAGGTGAGCGTAAGCCGGCAAAGTGGCGGCAGAAGAGCTCTGTATCCATGAGACTCCAATCTGTCGTGATCTGGAACTGTATGAGTCTGGCCGCGGCCTTGGCTGAAAAGGAACGATGGTAGTCGTAGAAGGCAAAACCTCCGTACTTGTGGCCCAAGTCTACCACAGTATGGAGATACAAGTCCAGCTCTTCCCGCCTGCTAGGGGTGGCTGAGCACAGGACATCTCTGAGCATGCCAAAGGCCAGGGTAAACTCTGAGACTGTTAGCTTGCGGTTCAATCTGGGGTCTTTGGCTTTAAGGACCACTGATATGTCACCCCAGGAGTAGGCTTTATTTTCTGCCAAATCATGCACGGAAATGAGGAGAGAGGCCAGGTTGACGTCCTTGCCGTCCAAGATGTCCTTCCTGATACTGGTTGGGACCAGGTGGGAGGGGTAGACAATATGGCTCGAGCCTGAGGTACCTGCAGGAAGAGGTGTCAAGCTTTGAGTTGCCGTTGGGTCGGGGACAGCCGTGGCCGGTCGGGCCTCCAGAAGTGCAACCCTGGTTTGGACGTCTGCCACTGAGGTGGATAGAGATGACACCATCGTGTGTAACTGTGAAATGGCCGATGATATCGACTGAAGGGATGCCTGTTGGGTACTGGGTCCTGCTGCTGGTGGGGGAAAGAGGAGTTTGAAAAGCTCGCCTTTCCTTGCTGTGGCGGGGAAGGGGACACCTCTGCGTCTGAGCTCTGCCGTCAGTTTGGGGATAGTCCATCCCCTAAGGGATTGCACGCTGCCGCTTTCTGAGACTGGAGAAGGTGACAGACGGGCCGTGAGGTCTTCGCTGCCGGTCTGAGACATAGTTGCTCTGGTGAGGATTCTCTTGAGCTTTTATTTCCTGGTTGACTGTAACCTATTAGGGGTGAGATGAATTTCAAGTTTTTTTTTCTTTGATCTGCTGAGTCATACTTACCCGACTTATTCTCCCATTCCCCCTTTTTTTTTTTTTTTTTTTTACCTGGGGGGATATCGTCCAACCTGGTGCAGGGTGGACCTACTGAACTTTGACTGACCTGAGAAAAACGAAAAGGTGACAATTCGTGAAGGGATTGCTAACTGATTTTTTGAAGCAACGATTTGTATGACAATGAAATGATTCGAAATGTTTGCCTTGATTATGAATGGACTCCATGACAGAGGTCCGGCCTGGTCGTCGTCATTGATTCGACCGAGAACCGGGCTCTGGAGCATGTATTGAAATGAGGCAAGTGAAAACATTGGTGCACGCGGGACGATCTGGTGCCTGTTTGATGCATCTGGATTCGAATCGGAGCACCGTATGAAATGAAATGAGAGAAATGATTATTAGACCGAGGCTTGAATTGGTTGTGCCGTGTTTGCGACTGGCAACCAACCGAGCTCTGGTATAGGTATGAAATGCTGTTTGGAACCAGCGAGGCATTCCGTAAAGAATCGGTGCATGTGAGATGCGACTGGTTCCGAAACGGTGATGCGTTGTGGGAGTGAAATGGTAGTAAGCTGCATGGCAGAGACATGGATCCATCCCCCGATGTCTGCGATTAGCTATGATCCGGACTTTGAAGCATGTATCAGAAATGAGGCCGAGCCCTGGGGTACGCCATAATGAATCGGTGCATTTCCATGCGACTGGATTCATGTGTGAACGTGATACGTGGAAATGAAATGATAACCATGACAGAAGGTACGAATTACTGATAAACGTAACCCTGGAGCATGTATAGAAATGAGGCCAGTCCTGGGGCACGCCGAGACGAATCGGTGCATTGCCATGCGACTGGATTCATGTCGGAACGTGATAGGTGGAAATGAAATGATAACCATGACAGAAGGTACGAATTACTGATAAACGTAACTCTGGAGCATGTATAGAAATGAGGCCAGTCCTGGGGCACGCCGAGACGAATCGGTGCATTGCCATGCAACTGGATTCATGTCGGAACGTGATAGGTGGAAATGAAATGATAACCATGACAGAGGTATGAATGACTGAAAACGTAACTCTGGAGCATGTATAGAAATGAGGCCAATCCTGGGGCACGCCGAGACGAATCGGTGCATTGCCATGCGACTGGATTCATGTCGGAACGTGATAGGTGGAAATGAAATGATAACCATGACAGAGGTATGAATGACTGAAAATGTAACTCTGGAGCATGTATAGAAATGAGGCCAATCCTGGGGCACGCCGAGACGAATCGGTGCATTGCCATGCGACTGGATTCATGTCGGAACGTGATAGGTGGAAATGAAATGAACCATGACAGAGGTATGAATGACTGAAAACGTAACTCTGGAGCATGTATAGAAATGAGGCCAATCCTGGGGCACGCCGAGACGAATCGGTGCATTTTGCATGCGACTGGATTCGTGTCGGGACGTGATACGTGGAAATGAAATGATAAGCATGACAGAGGTACTAATGTCAGACAATAACGTAACTCTGGAGCATGTATAGAAATGAGGCCGTAATAACTGGGGCACACCGGAACGAATCGGTGCATCTTTTGGTGCGACTGGATTCGAATCGGAGCGCGGTAGGTGACCGAAATGAGAAATGTTGAAATGATTTGAAATGTCAGAAATGAGTTTAGAAATGTTTCAGAAATGAGAAATGATTGGTATTGAACTGACTTGATCCGATTAAATTTGAAATGTCAGAAATGAGTTTAGAAATGTTTCAGAAATGAGAAATGGTTGGTATCGAACTGACTTGATAAATTGCAAATTGCGACTCGCTATGGCTGTCTACCGACGCATATATATATTTTTTTTTTTTTTTTTTTCGTTTTGAATACCGACATGCTAGAAATGAAGCGACGTCTGTGTCGCGGTGCTGTCGAAATGGTAACATATCGAACGTACAAGCGATATACATTGCAGTTTGTGAAATGCGAGTGAAACGAAAATTTGAAATCACGGTTTAGTGACATGATATGAAAACGAAAAGTCCGACGGGACCTTACCTGCGACAGCCAAGCCAGACGCGTGGTACAAAATACGAACGAAAAACGCGGACTTCGAAGGTTTTGAGTACGGAATATCGAAATACGGGAACTTGCGAGGCAAGAACTTGCGGACGCTGGTATATCGAATAGTCGGCCTAGTGACGTATATCGCGCACAGGAAACCGACAAGCACCACAGGTGAGCGGGCTGCTTAAGTACCCCCCGGGCTCCTCCCATAAATTCAGGCCACCATACTGGCCTTCCTACATATATATATTTATGGTTTTTCATAATTTGCCATCATTTTTGAGATTTTTAATGTAAAAAAAAAATAGGGCACCTTTAAAAACGCTTATAAACGAAAGAGGTACTGCGTTTGGCGTCTGAAACGTGGAAATCTTCGGCGTCTGAACTCATTTTTTTGCCTTCAAAGAAAGGCTGTTAAACGCAACTGCCTAAAAACGACTGTAAATGTGTACATGGTCACATAGGATAACATTGAATGAGATCAGGGGGCAGTTAAAAAAAAAAATCCAACTGCCTCTGAACGTCCGTTTAGCAGCCTCAGTGTACATGGGGCCTTATCCGGAAAATGAGCAGAACCTCCACTTTGCTAAAGAGGGACCTCGCCATGTCCACCTAGATGGAGATCCTTCCTGACCAGCACAGGAACTTCCGGGTGATTACAACGACTCATTTCCGGGTCAAAAGGTGAAACCACGCTCTTTTGATCGCAGCTGCGAATATTTGATCACAACCACGATTAGAATTTTATTAAATTTTTTGGTTTATTTGCAGATATGCAAATCTGAATTTCTACATATAATGATATTTGAAGGTAGACTTAAGGGAGTTTGATAAGAAATGGTGTCCCTGGGATAGCAGCAGGTAAATTACAAAGAGAAAGGCCCAGTTTGAGCCTCCTGGTTCACACCGACAGCGGGAGGAAATCGTGCGATTTCAGCTGAACTCACGCGATTTCATTCCCGCGTGTCAGTCCCGACTGCGGGGGGTGGGATTTCAGAGACATCTGTGCAGGTTTCTGCACTAATGTCAATAAAAATCGCACCACGAAGTTGCCAAAAAGTAGTACAGAAACTACTTTTGAAAACTGCGGCGCCACACCAATAAGAGCGGTACAATTACCGCTGATTTGGCTAGTCGCATGTCAATCGCATGTCAAATCGCACCATTGCAAAAAAGGGCCGACACATACAACACTGCCTATCCACCAGCTGAATTCATTACCTGAAATTCTCCACAGCTGTTATATATAAAGATTCCACCTTTATCATTTACTTGCAGGTGTGCTGAAGAGATTTGTTTTTTTGGTGCACAAATACATATAGAAGATAAAAAAGACATTGCACTTCCCCAAAACCACCACCCCCCAAAACTAATTAAAAAGAAGAAAGAAAAGAGAGAAAAAAACAAAGCTCAATAATGTACTTTTATTTTGCCAGCAGAAACAAAATTATGTACATTCATTTACTAGCTTCAAAAGAATTTCTACAGGATATATGGTGCTACATTTAGCAAAACAGTTAGAAATTGGGTTTTAAAGGCCCTGTCCCATGCAATGTGCCCTACCTCATGAAATGTGCCCTGTCCCATGTAATTTTCCCTGTCCCGTGCAATATGCCCTGTCCCATGCAGCAATGTACCCTGTCCCATGCAATGTGCCCTGTCCCATGTAATTTTCTCTGTCCCATGTAGTGTGCCCTGTCCCATGTAATTTGCCCTGTCCCATGTAGTGTGCCCTGTCCCATGTAATTTTCCCTGTCCCATGCAGCAATGTACCCTGTCCCATGTAGTGTGCCCTGTCCCATGTAATTTTCCCTGTCCCATGCAATGTGCCCTGTCCCATGCAATGTGCCCTGTCCCATGTAATTTTCTCTGTCCCATGTAGTGTGCCCTGTCCCATGTAATTTGCCCTGTCCCATGCAATGTGCCCTGTCCCATGTAATGTGCCCTGTCCCATGTAGTGTGCCCTGTCCCATGTAATATGCCCTGTCCCATGTAGTGTGCCCTGTCCCATGTAGTGTGCCCTGTCCCATGCAATGTGCCCTGTCCCATGTAATTTTCTCTGTCCCATGTAGTGTGCCCTGTCCCATGTAATGTGCCCTATCCCATGTAATGTGCCCTGTCCCATTTAGTGTGCCCTGTCCCATGTAATTTGCCCTGTCCGATGTAGTGTGCCCTGTCCCATGCAATCTGCCCTGTCCCATGCAATCTGCCCTGTCCCATGTAATGTGCCCTGTCCCATGTAGTGTGCCCTGTCCCATGCAATGTGCCCTGTCCCATGTAATTTTCTCTGTCCCATGTAGTGTGCCCTGTCCCATGTAATGTGCCCTATCCCATGTAATGTGCCCTGTCCCATGTAGTGTGCCCTGTTCCATGTAATTTGCCCTGTCCCATGTAGTGTGCCCTGTCCCATGGAATTTTCCCTGTCCCATGTAGTGTGCCCTGTCCCATGTAATTTTCCCTGTCCCATGCAGCAATGTACCCTGTCCCATGTAATGTGCCCGGTCCTATGTAATTTCCCCTGTCCCATGTAATGTGCCCTGTCCCATGTAATGTGCCCTGTCCCATGTAATGTGCCCTGCTTCCCCCTCATGTAGTGTGCCCTCCTGATCCCCTGTACTCTTCCCTGCTGTCCCCCCCCCCCCACACACACACACACACACTGTTTATCTCAAGTTGGACCCAGAATGGATCATCTCTGCAGAAAAAGAAAGCACAAGTTTCACATTAAATAGGTATGTTTTAATATTTCTTTTATTTAAAGCGGAGATCCACCCAACTTTAGTACTTGGTCTTAAACGAAAGACCACCCCTCCACCCCTCATTCTTGGATATACAAGTTTTTTTTTCTTACCTAGGGAGTAGAAAGGTGAACTTCCATCCCAGGTACGTCATTTCCTCTTCTGGCTCTGCAACCCCCCCCCGCTGCCTTCTGGGACCTGTGTGTGTCCCAGAAGACGACAGGGCCATTCAGAAAGCGCATTGCGACTCGCGCTGCCGGTTTCCCTTAGTTAAAATGACGGTGCTTGCACTCGATCCAATGTACGGATTGGCCTGGGAAAGTGGGAGGGGGGCGACATCGCGGACTCCCTGGACAGGTCAGTGTCCTTATTAAAAGTCAGCAGCTACAGTGTTTGTAGCTGCTGACTTTTTTAAAAAAAAAGCTTTTTTCAGGGTGGAACTCCGCTTTAATGCTATTTCTACAAATAATTTTTGTTATCAACAGCTCGCTGATCATACCAAAGTATCGTGAGCTGCAGATGTGAACATTATTTCAGGGGTTCCTCGAGATCTCAAACTTTTTGCCAAGGGTTCCTCGAAGGTAAAAAGGTTGAGAATCGCTGCTCTAGAGGGCGCTACATTTCTATGGAGGTTTTGGAGACGCTTTGAAGCACCAAGAAAGCGACATGGGGGATTATTTGTGAAGCGAAGCAAACACAACGTGTGAACAGGACTGTAAGCTCAGCATTTTATTTAGTTACAGGAGCTTTGAGTGTCAATTGCCACATTTTGAAACAAGTGTAAACCTGCCCTTAAAGCGGAGTTCTCCCCAAAAAGTGGAACTTCCACTCATCTGATTCCTCCCCCCCCCCCCCCCCCCGGTGCCACAATTGGCACCTTTTGTGTGGGAGGGGGGACAGGATACCTGTCTTTCACAGGTATCCCGTTCCCACTCCCGGGAGTCCGGGCCGCGGCCCGCGATTCCACCGCCGGGCTCCGTCCTCCTCTCCCTGCTGCCGGGCCAGTAGGAGAGAGGAGCGGGGCCTCGCGCATGCGCAGTAGGGTTCCTGACGTGAAGCCGTAAGGCTACACTGCCGGGTTCCCTTACCAACAATGGCGGCGGCAGCACCCGACAACTGATGGAAACATCGGCTGCGGTGCCGACATCGCGGGACTCCAGGACAGGTAAGTGTACTATGGTTAAAAGCCAGCAGCTGCAGTATGTGTAGATGCTGGCTTTTAATTAGTTTTTTTTTTTTTTGCCCGCAACACGGATTTAATGTGTGGACTTTTGTGCCTCTTTTCTTTATGAAACAAAAGTGCCCTGATAAACGGACATATCCGGGAACGTCGATCTTCTGGGTCCCTGCTGTGCACAATCATTTCTCCTGCTACCCCCTACTTCACTTCTGTTTCCAGTAATAAAGTAGAAGACTTGGGAAGAAACCACATGATTAGATCAGGATTGTATTATCTAATTTTTGGCATTGATTCTTTATAAGTAACACTTTAGCAATAATATTATGACATTGCAACTGAACAATGGCTGGGTAGATGGCCGAGTGATATATTCCGTACCGTACTCCCTGCTGTTTTGGCAGGCAACCGACAATTACCTTCTCTGTTGTACTTCGAGTGTATGTGGGATATAAACATTGTAACTGGCTGATGCCCAAATGAAAAACAAAAAAAAAGAATTTTTATCAGTTTATCTTTTTTTTTTAATATTTAACATTTTTGTATTAGATTTTTTTTTTTTTAAATGCAGAAAAAAATAGACAAATGCAGCAAAGACAGGAACTAAAAACATCTATTGTTTCTTCTTTTTATATTTTTATGTACAGACTTTTAATATTTAACATTTTTTTATTATATATTTTTTTTTAAATGCAGAAAAAGTAGAAAAATGCAGCAAAGACAAGAACTAAAAACATCTATTGTTTGTTCTTTTTTTTATGTACAGAATTTTAATATTTAACATTTTTGTATTAGATTTTTTTTTTTTTAATGCAGAAAAAAATAGACAAATGCAGCAAAGACAGGAACTAAAAACATCTATTGTTTCTTCTTTTTATATTTTTATGTACAGACTTTTAATATTTAACATTTTTTTATTATATTTTTTTTTTAAATGCAGAAAAAGTAGAAAAATGCAGCAAAGACAAGAACTAAAAACATCTATTGTTTGTTCTTTTTTTTATGTACAGAATTTTAATATTTAACATTTTTGTATTAGATTTTTTTTTTTTAATGCAGAAAAAGTAGAAAAATGCAGCAAAGACGGGAACTAAAAACATCTATTGTTTCTTCTTTTTTTTTTTTTATTTACAGACTTTTAATATTTAACATTTTTGTATTATTTTTTTTTTTAAATGCAGAAAAGTAGAAAAATGCAGCAAAGACAGGAACTAAAAACATCTATTGTTTGTTCTTTTTTTTTTTTTTTATGTACAGACTTTTAATATTTAACATTTTTGTATTACATTTTTTTTTAATGCAGAAAAAGTAGAAAAACGCAACAAAGACAGGAACTAAAAACATCTATTGTTTATTCTTTTTTTTATGTACAGACTTTTAATATTTAACATTTTTGTATTAGATTTTTTTTAAATGCAGAAAAAGTAGAAAAATGCAGCAAAGACAGGAACTAAAAACATCTATTGTTTCTTCTTTTTTTTCTTTTCTTTTCTTTTTTTTTTTTTTTTTTTTTATGGACAGACTTTTAATATTTAAAATTTTTGTATTATTTTTTTTTTAAATGCAGAAAAAGTAGAAAAATGCAGCAAAGACAGGAACTAAAAACATCTATTGTTTGTTCTTTTTTTTTTTTTTTTATGTACAGACTTTTAATATTTAACATTTTTGTATTACATTTTTTTTTAATGCAGAAAAAGTAGAAAAACGCAACAAAGACAGGAACTAAAAACATCTATTGTTTATTCTTTTTTTTTATGTACAGACTTTTAATATTTAACATTTTTGTATTAGATTTATTTTAAATGCAGAAAAAGTAGAAAAATGCAGCAAAGACAGGAACTAAAAACATCTATTGTTTCTTCTTTTTTTTCTTTTCTTTTCTTTTTTTTTTTTTTTTTTTTTATGGACAGGCTTTCAATATTTAAAATTTTTGTATTATTTTTTTTTTTAAATGCAGAAAAAGTAGAAAAATGCAGCAAAGACAGGAACTAAAAACATCTATTGTTTTTTCTTTTTTTTTATGTACAGACTTTTAATATTTAAAATTTTTGTATTATTTTTTTTTTTTTAAATGCAGAAAAAGTAGAAAAATGCAGTAAAGACAGGAACTAAAAACATCTATTGTTTTTTCTTTTTTTTTTATGTACAGACTTTTAATATTTAACATTTTTGTATTAGATTTTTTTTTAAATGCAGAAACAGTAGAAAAATGCAGCAAAGACAGGAACTAAAAAAATCTATTGTTTGGTGTGAATTATTCCTGCTATACTGTAATGGAGAGAGAGTAGAAGGGATATCTGGACAGCTGCACGCACCAAAAATTGGGGTCAAATGCAACCCAAACAAGAAATAGACAGGGGGGAGGGGGTGCTGCGCTTATCCAGGAACGTTACTCTAAGTAATCTACGTAAAGGACTGCTGAAAAAAGTGGTGCAATACGTTGGGGAAATAACGATATCAACAATATCAACCAAATATCATACCGGTGTCCCCATTACAAAGTAAAGAACATACATATGTGCAAAATCTAGCAAATACCGGTACGTGCAATAAATGAAATAATGAACAAATGCATACAATCCTGTGCAGGTGAATAAAAATGCATGTGCCGAGTCCAACTAGCAAATTAATAATAAAACATAAAACTAAAACTGTTGTAATAAACAAGTTACACCATCAGTATGAAATATATGTATAACCAAAATCAATGTGCAGCCTCAATGTGGTAAAAAAATTCTTATTTGATCGTGCAAAAAACGCATAAAAAGTGCATGGTGCTGAGTGACCTAAAAACACTCTAATAAATCACACAGTGTAACAGCAGTGTGTGATCCTAAATAGTCTGCTGCAAAAGAAAGTCCAAATATCATGCAGTTATGTACATAAGTGAAAAGACATAGAATGCAATAGTGATGATATCCTCTGTAGTGCAATAAAAAGTTCAATGTGCTCAAAATGAAAAATAGAGGTGGGCTGCCTGGAAATAAGTAAAATCTGTGTCCTCTTCGTGCATGTATCACACTAAAGTAAGCAGTGGCCCCTTGCCTAGCGGTGCTAGGTCAACCGCAAAAACTGTAACTGCAGATGGCTGTGGTCTTTACTTGGGGTCCTGGACAGCGCGGGTTCTGCCTCTGCCTCCACGCCTGGCGGTGCTCAGTGAACCGCAGAAAAATGCAGGTGGTTGTGATCTTTAATAGGGGTCCTGGACCAACGCGGGTCCTATCTCTGCCTCCATCCCTCAAATGTGGATAAACCGATAATAAAGGACAAGGGGTACCGGATAGTGTAGTATGTTTAAAGGATAGAGCTTTATTGGTAACAGATACAAGTACTCACATTAAAAAATATCAGATCGGTGCCTGTCTCCTACGAGCAGCGAGCTTGTTAGCCTCAGTCAGTATGTAGTGCCCATTCCGTCCCTACGCGTGATGTCACCAATCACGTGACTTCATCAGGGGATGCAGAATGCAGAAAAAGTAGAAAAATGCAGCAAAGACCGGAACTAAAAACATCTATTGTTTCTTCTTTTTTTAATTTTTTTTTTTATGTACAGACTTTCCAACAGCTGTAAAACGGATCTTACATGCAAATGTTTCCTTCCAGTGCCCCAAAATGTTTATTTTTTTTGTCATTTTGCATTATAGGAAAAGGAGATTTGGCTAGAGCCACATACAAAACATAAAAAAGACTGCGGGATCAGATATGCACCCGCCTAATAAACCGGACTTTAGAGGCTCAATATAGGAGACATAGGATAAAAAAAAAATAATTTTATTGTACAAAATTCATATAAATGCATACAAGCCTAAAATCCATCCACAATTAGTTATTACAAAAATTCTCTAATATAATACCGGAAGACCATATCTGTTGATAGCAAACGATATGATATCACTTGTAAAGCTAAATGCTTCCTGTAAGTCGGTCTGTCGGGTCAACGTTTCGCCCCCAAAAAACGGCTTCTTCAGGACCCGATAAAGCACAGTAGAGCAACACTACATGTATTATGCAGAGAGAAAAAAAATTCAAGTATTCACATAGTATAACATTCAATACCATATGTACATATCATCGTTCTAAATTCTTACAGTATTGTAGTGGATCGTATGCATCCAAACAAAGTACAGCCTGGGGGGCGGGCACAGGGGCACCATGGCCCACAGCCATGAGATGAGAACCTGTCAAGGGCAAGGTGAAGACAAAAAAAGCTGTAAATTGGTATAAACCCTCAGTATTATATGCAATTTACAAGTAGCACACTAGTGTCTCTTAATGCCCGTACACACGATACGAAAATCGGATGGAAACATTTGTACGACAAGCTGTCTGCGATTTTTGGATCGTTAGTACAGTGCTTTCGACAGCCGATTTCGATTTTTCAACAGACAAAAGCTGGATGTGCAGTCCATAAATTCTTTGGCGGATGTGAACTCAACGCTTTAATTTCGTTTCATTAGTACGGTTTTCGTACGAAAAAAAATCGTAAGAGCAAGACTACGCATTCTCAGAAACAAAAGAATACATACAAAACTATTCAACACATTACGTCACTTCTGACGTTTTATTCTGTCGTACGAAAATGTTCGTATGGTGAGTAACCACTTCACTTTCGACATGAGACTAGCATGCCACAAAAAAAAACAGACGTTCGGTCGTCCGAAAATCTAAGCGTGTCTACGAGTCAGGGTCGTTTTTAAGGCAGGGCAAAAGAGTCAGCTGCCCTGGGCCCTGTTGTGGGGCCCAAAGCAGCTGCCTCATACTTGCCAACTATCCCAGTTTAAAATCCCTCATCCCTTGAGGTTTTAGTCCTGTGCTGTGTCCCGATATCTCAGTGTGAAGTGCTGCTGCTAATGCTGCCCAGCTCTGCCCTTTTGTTGTGTACAGATGACTCACCTGCAGATCCTGTATTTACATGTAAATTACCGGCATTCATTCATATGTAAATAGCGGCGGCATTCATATGTAAATAGCGGCGGCTGGCGGCTTTGATATGTATATCATGCCCCCCCTGAGGTCATATCCACAGTAATCTCTAGCAGCCAATCAACAAGCAAAAATCATGTGCTGTAACCTCTAGCAACTAATCAGTGAGCCGTAATGTGTGCTGTAACCTCTAGCAACCAGTCAGTGAGCGGTAATGATACACTGTAACCTCTGGCAACCAATCACAATAGCTGCCTGATCTGATTCTGTAAACTGTTTTTGAGTCTAGCTGTTTTTTATGGTATGTCTCAGAGCAGGTGGAGAGCGAAGCTGCATGGAGGGGCCCCAAGAAAAGTTTTGCCCAGGGTCCAATCAATATTAAAGACAGCCCTGGTACAAGTCTTTAGACACAGCGGCGCCGCCACCCATTCCACCCCTCCTCCTAATCTCTATGCGCCCTGGCCCCATAGAGTTCTACAGGTTTTTTTTTTTCTTTGTGAAGCACATGATTAGAGCTGGAGGCTCTGATTGGCTTCAAAAAGTTTGGGCTCGAGCCCACCCAGTTGTGACAACAATAGGGAATCAACATTGGCTATTGTCTTCCTGCTTCTCCTCACGGCCAATCAGGAAAGGAAGTGAGTCCTGAGACCGGATTGGCCGGGAGGAGAAGTGACCGGATTTGCCGGGGGGGGGGGGAGCCGGGGAAGCCGCCTGCCACCTGGACGGGGGTAAGTGCAGGGCTGGCGGGTGGGCTTGCGAGTGGGGCTGGTGAGCTGGCGGGCAGGGTGGTGGGTGGGGGGCTTGCCGCCCCCCCAAAAATGGAGCACCAGCTGCCACTGTTTAGGCACAACCTGCATGTGTTTGGTTTTATGCATTTATATTAATTATGTACAATACAATTTCTATTTTTTTATCCTATGTCTCCTATGTTGAGCCTCTAAAGTCCAGTTTATTAGGTGGGTGCTGGTCCCACAGTCTTTTTTTTTTTTTTTTTTTTTTTTGTATTGTATTGCATTATAATTTTGTTTGGGTGGTGAAAAGCAGATTTTCCATTTTTCAAGGAAGGTCCACTTTACCCATTTGCCAACCATGCACTGTACATATACTGCGACAGTGCGGGACAGAATATATATATACACATGCTTGTACTCTTCCTGGTAGGGGGCGCACGCTGCTTGGGTTGCAACTAGTCACAGCACAAGCCAATCAGTGGGTGCCGGCCAATGGTTGTCTGCCGGCACCCGCTGATCGGCGAGGAGAAAGACAGAACAGAGCTCTCCCTGTGTAAACAAGGCGGAGCTCTGTCCTGTCAGCAGGGATGTACTGGATTTTTTTTTTTTTTTTTCTGAAAAGCACCTCCCTTAGTAAAAGCACCACATAGTAAACACATAAACACTGGTTAGGCACTCATTTAATCATTTGATCCCCCTAGATGTTTAAACCCCTTCCCAGCCAGCGTCATTAGTACAGTGACAGTGCATATTTTTAACACTGATCACTGTATTGGTGTCACTGGTTCCCACAAAGTGTCAGCGATTCCGCGTACACATGATCAGAAATTCGGCCAGCAAAAGACCGATGAGAGCTTTCGGTCGGAAAATGCGACTGTGTGTATGCTCAATCGGACTTTTGCTGGCGGAATTCCAGCCAGCAAAAGATTGAGAGCAGGTTCTCAACTTTATCGGTCGGAAAAAGTTCCGAACGGAAATTCCGATCGTCTGTACCAATTCCTGCGCATGCTCGGAAGCACTGAACTTCATTTTCTCGGCTCGTTGTGGTGTTGTACGTCACCGCGTTCTTGACGGTCGAAAGTTCAGCAAACTTTTGTGTGACCGTGTGTATGCAAGGCAAGCTTGAGTGGAATTCCTTCGGAAAAACCAGCCACGATTTTTCAGACAAATTCCGCTTGTGTGTACGCGGCATTATGCCCTGTACACACGGTCGGACATTGATCGGACATTCCGACAACAAAACCCATGGATTTTTTCCGACGGATGTTGGCTCAAACTTGTCTTGCATACACACGGTCGCACAAAGTTGTCGGAAAACCCGATCGTTCTGAACGCGGTGACGTAAAACACGTACGTCGGGACTGTAAACGGGGCAATAGCCAATAGCTTTCGTCTCTTAAAGTGGTGTTCCGGACGAAATTATACTTTTTAAATAAAAATACCCCTATAATACACAAGCTTAATGTATTCTAGTAAAGTTAGTCTGTAAACTAAGGTCTGTTTTCTTAGTTTATAGCAGTAGTTTGTTATTTTATAAACTTACAGCAGGCCGTGGCCATCTTAAGTCTGGGCATCTGAAGCCAGACTGTATTTCTTCCTGGATCTCATCCTTGCAGATCTCGCACATGCTCAGTGCAGCACAAGCAGTGTAATAGGTTTCAGGTCAGGTTTCCATAGCAACAGCAGTGTCAGAGGAAGTTGCCGCCCCTTCCCAGAAGGCATTGCAAACAGGAAATGATGCGATGGGCCGCGGCCAGGGAGGAGGAAGTGAAAAATGAATACAGCAGATATACAGTAAGTGCTGAGGAAAATAATTTTAAAAATATCCAATTCGTTTACAGTGCACAGTTTAGTGAGGGATGCTGAAGAGTTGTAAAAGTGGGTGGAACTCCACTTTAATTTATTCTGAGCATGCGTGGCACTTTGTGCGTCGGAATGGTCCACACACGGTCGGAATTTACGCAAACAGACTTTGTTGTCGGAAAATTTTATAGCCTGCTCTCAAACTTTGTGTGTCGGATATTCCGATGGAAAAAGTCCGATGGAGCCCACACACGGTTGGAATTTCCAACAACAAGCTCCAAACGCACATATTCCGTCGGAAAGTCCGACCGTGTGTACAGGGCGTTAGTGTCAACCGCCAATATTGCAGCCCCCGCTATACGTCATTGATCGCCGCCCTTACTAGTATAAAAATAAAGAAAGAAAGAAAAAAAAAATTCCAGTATATATCCCATAGTTTGCAGACGCTATAACTTTTGCGCTAACCAATCAATATGCACTTAATGGGATTTTTTTTACCAAAAGCATGTAGCAGAATATACAGTATATTGCCCTAAGTTTATGAAGAAATTTTTTTTTTATTGAATGTGTTTTTTTAATAGAAGAAAGTAAAAAATCTTGTTTTTTTTTTTTTTTTTTGTTTTTTTTTTGTAAATTGTCGGTCTTTTTTTATTTATAGCGCAAAAATTAAAAAACGTAGTGGGGATCAAATACCATCAAAAGAAAGCTCTATAAATCCTGTATAATAATAATAATAATTTGTGGGAAAAAAAAACATATATTTCATTGATGTACAGCGTTGCATGTCTGCGCAATTGTCAGTTAAAGTAACGCAGTAATTGCAAAAAAATGGCCTGGTCAGGAAAAGGGGGGGGGGGTAAATCTTTTCCGGGGGGATAAGTGCCTGTAATAAATACATAAATCTAAATATGCCAATTCCTATTCTGAGATGTGAAATGGCTGAAAGGAATAAATGAGATAATAATATATGCTCCCCCCCCCCCCTAAAATAGTGATGCAACAATACGAAAATGAATACAAAAAAATCAATAGAGTGGATATAAAAAGAAGTGTGAAAATGATACATAAGAAGTGTGAAAAGAGAACAAGGGAGAACTTAGCGTGACAAAGATGGGAATTAAAGCAATAGGATGAGGACTCGAGGAGTGCTGCCAGGTTGCTTTTCCCTTCTAACAGAGCTTTTGGGAATTTACAGTTCCACATACTATTGATTTTTCTATATACTTTGGAAGATAGTCCAGTTATTTATGTCTACTATAGTTATTAAAAAATAATTTACTTTTATTCGTTTAAAAAAAAAAAAAAGTGATATTAGGTTGAGAGCAAACTACATTGAATGCCATTGAGGTTGCAGAAGTTACAGAACTATCTTGTTTGTGTACTACTTAACCACTTCAGCCCCGGGAAGATTTTACCCCCCTTCCTGACCAGAGCGTTTTTTTGCGATTAGGCACTGCGTCGCTTTAACTGACAATTGCGCGGTCGTGCGACGTTGTACCCAAACAAAATTGACGTCCCTTTTTTTCCCCCACAAATAGAGCTTTCTTTTGGTGGTATTTGATCGCCTCTGCGGTTTTTATTTTTTTGCGCTATAAACAAAAAAAGAGAGACAATTTTGAAAAAAAAAAAAAAACGCAATATTTTTTACTTTTTGCCATAATAAATATCCCCCCAAAATATAAAAAAAAAAAACATTTTTTTTCCTCAGTTTAGGCCGATATGTATTCTTCTACATATTTTTGGTAAAAAAAAAAAAATCGCAATAAGCGTATATTGATTGGTTTGCGCAAAAGTTATAGCGTCTACAAAATAGGGGATAGTTTTATGGCATTTTTATTATTTTTTATTTTTTTTACTAGTAAAGGTGGCGATCTGCGATTTTTATCGTGACTGTGACATTATGACGGACACATCGGATAATTTTGACACATTTTTGGAACCATTGGCATTAATACAGCGATCAGTGCGATTAAAAATGCATTGGTTACTGTAAAAATGTCACTAGGGGGCGGTAAAGGGGTTAACTTTGTTCCCTGGGAGGTGATTCTAACTGAAGGGGGAGGGGACTAACTACAGGAAGTGACAGATCGTGGTTCCTAGCTAATAGGAACACACGATCTGTCACTCCTGTCAGAACAGAACAGGGAAGTGTGTGTTTACATACACTCGTCCCTGTTCTGTGTCTCCTGGTTACGATCGCTCGTGGCCGGCGGTCATCGCGACCGTCAGCCATGAGCATTGGCACCCCCGCTCGCGCGCGCCTGCTGTCCGTACCCCGCGAGATCACATACAATAACGTGATTTTGCACAGGGGAGCCAACCTGCCGCAGTAAAACTGCGGCGGCTGGACCTTCAGTCATTTTTTTCATCTTTCCATCTATTAAATCTTCTGCCCTTGTTGTTGTTTTAACTTTGGATAGTAAAACATTTTTTTTCTGCCAATAAATTCCTTAAATAAATATATGGCTGCAGCCATTTTAACTGTGGGCAGCTGGAGCTGCTGCCTGTTCACTTCCTGGATTTACACAGACACACAGAGGCACACCTCCAGCTCTGCAGATCTCATTGGCCCTCTTATGACTCATCCCACCTTCCCTTCACGAGAGTGAGAGAGAGAGAGCTGTGCATGATGTCATAAGCCTAGGGAAATGACCAGACAAGAAACAGGAAGTGGGCTGTATGAGGGATTTACTGGCAGAAAAAAAATGTTTTACTATCCAAAGTTAAAACAACAACAACAAGGGCAGAAGATTTAATAGATGTAAAGTTGAAAAAATGACTGAAGGTCCGCTTAAAGGAAAATAATTAATTTAATCCGTTTTGGAATAAGGCTGTAACATAAAATGTGGAAAAAGTGAAGCGCTGTGAATACTTTCCGGATGCGCTGTACTTAAATGTTAATCTCCAAGGATATTCTATTTATTACATATATAGCACAGGCAATTTACAAAGTGCTTTACATACACTATATTGCCAAAAGTATTGGGACACCTGCCTTTACACGCACCTGAACATTAATCTCATCCCAGTCTTAGTCCATAGGAGCGTACACACATGGTCGGATTTACCGCCAACAGCCTGTCATCACACAATTCCCATTGGAAAATCCGATCGTGTGTACGGGCCTTTAGTCCATAGGGTTCAATATGGAGTTGCCCCACCCTTTGCAGCTATACCAGCTTCAACTCTTCTGGAAGGCCGTCCACAAGGTTTAGGAGGGTGTCTATGGGAATGTTTGACCATTCTTCCAGAAGCACATTTGTGAGGTCAGGCCCTGATGTTGGAGAAGGCCTGGCTCGCAGTCTCCGCTCTAATTCATCCCAAAGGTGTTCTATCAGTTTGAGGTCAGGACTCTGTGCAGGCCAGTCAAGTTCCTCCACCCCAAACTCGCTCATCCATGTCTTTATGGACCTTGCTTTGTGCACTGGTCCAAATCATTTGGTGGAGGGGGGATTATGGTGTGGGGATGCTTTTCAGGGGTTGGGTTTGGCCCCTTAGTACCAGTGATGGGAACTCTTAAGGAGTCAGCATACCAAGACATTTTGGACAATTTCATGCTGCCAACTTTGCAGAGGCGTCTCCAGCTTTCATACTTTCATATTTAGGGGGGGGGGAGAGGGGCACATGGGGGGACAGGGAGAAAAGTAGGGGAGCCAACTATAACATTTATATATATATATATATGTATATATATATATATATATATATATATATATATATATATACACATATACACACATACAAATACAGTGCCTTGAAAAAGTATTCACACCCATGTCATGTTACATCCAAAAATGTAAATGTATTTTATTGGGATTTTATGTGATAGACCAACACAAAGTGGCACATAATTGTGAAGAGGAAGGAAAATGATAAATGGTTTTCAAAATTGGCACCTGGGGCGGATCCTATATCTGGCATCCCCCCAGGCGGACAGGCAGCGCACGTACGACATCAAGTGATGTTAGGGTAGTATACTGGCAAATTGGGGTGATATAGTGCCAGGTCAGGGTGATATATATGAGGTGCCCATCATTGCTGCCTTATTGTGCCCATCATTGCCGCCTTACTGTGCCCTCATTGCAGCCTCACCATCCTTGCAGCCTTATGCCCCGTACACACGGTCGGACTTTGTTCGGACATTCCGACAACAAAATCCTAGGATTTTTTCCGACGGATGTTGGCTCAAACTTGTCTTGCATACACACGGTCACACAAAGTTGTCGGAAAATCCGATCGTTCTGAACGCGGTGACGTAAAACACGTACGTCGGGACTATAAACGGGGCAGTGGCCAATAGCTTTCATCTCTTTATTTATTCTGAGCATGCGTGGCACTTTGTCCGTCGGATTTGTGTACACACGATCGGAATTTCCGACAACGGATTTTGTTGTCGGAAAATTTTATATCCTGCTCTCAAACTTTGTGTGTCGGAAAATCCGATGGAAAATGTGTGATGGAGCCCACACACGGTCGGAATTTCCGACAACATGGTACTATCACACATTTTCTGTCGGAAAATCCGACCGTGTGTACGGGGCATTACTGTGCCCATCATTGCAGCTTCACCGTGCCCATCATTGCCGCCTTACTGTGCCCATCATTGCCGCCTCACCGTGCCCATCTCATTGCAGCCTCACCATGCCCATCTCATTGCAGCCTCACCATGCCCATCTCATTGCAGCCTCACCATGCCCATCTCATTGCAGTCTCACCATGCCCATCTCTTTGCTACCTTACTGTGCCCTCATTGCAGCCTCACTGTGCCCTTATTGCAGCCTCACCATTCTGGCAGCCTTACTGTGCCCATCATTGCAGCTTCACATGCCCATCATTGCAGCTTCACATGCCCATCATTGCAGCCTCACCGTGCCCATCATTGCTGCCTTACTGTGCCCATAATTGCCGCCTCACCGTGCCCTCATTGCAGCCTCACCGTGCCCATCTCATTGCAGCCTTACTGTGCCCTCATTGCAGCCTCACCATGCCCATCTCACTGCAGTCTCACCATGCCCATCTCTTTGCCACATTACTGTGCCCTCATTGCAGCCTTACTTACTGTTACCTCATTGTGGCTTCTGTGCCCTCATGACAGCCTCACCATCATTGCAGCCTCACAGTGCCCTCATTGCAGCCTCATCGTGCCCATCTCATTGCAGCCTTACTGTGCCCTCATTGCAGTCTCACCATGCCCATCTCATTGCAGCCTCACCATGCCCATCTCATTGCAGCCTCACCATGCCCATCTCATTGCAGTCTCACCATGCCCATCTCTTTGCTACCTTACTGTGCCCTCATTGCAGCCTCACTGTGTCCTCATTGCAGCCTCACCATTCTGGCAGCCTTACTGTGCCCATCATTGCAGCTTCACATGCCCATCATTGCAGCCTCACCGTGCCCATCATTGCCGCCTCACCGTGCCCTCATTGCAGCCTCACCGTGCCCATCTCATTGCAGCCTTACTGTGCCCTCATTGCAGCCTCACCATGCCCATCTCACTGCAGTCTCACCATGCCCATCTCTTTGCCACCTTACTGTGCCCTCATTGCAGCCTCACTGTGCCCTCATTGCAGCCTTACTTACTGTTACCTCATTGTGGCTTCTGTGCCCTCATAACAGCCTCACCATCATTGCAGCCTTAGCGCTGTGTCACAGAGCTGTGAAATCATGTTCTGCCGCACTATGACAAAGGTCCCGCCCTCCTCCTAGACCAGCTCGTGTGATAGACAGAACACTGCGTCTATGACACGAGCTGGTCTAGGAGGAGGG
The DNA here is from genome assembly GCF_042186555.1 of Aquarana catesbeiana. Lineage (NCBI taxonomy): Eukaryota > Metazoa > Chordata > Amphibia > Anura > Ranidae > Aquarana > Aquarana catesbeiana. Next base: position 19,544,685 of record NC_133326.1, read on the forward strand.
CGGGACCTTTGTCATAGCGCAGCAGAACATGATTTCACAGCTCCGTGACATGGCGGTCTCCCGCTGCCTGTGAGTGAGAAGGAGGGAGGGGAGCGCTGCACTGCAGCCATGCACGGCAGAGCCCCAGGGCAAGCAGCCCCGGTAGGCCAGTCCGGCCCTGTTGGGGGGGGGCCCAGTATGATGTTGGGGGGGGTCAGTGCCCCCTGTGGCCCCAGGCTGGTGACGCCAATGCAACTTTATGGGAACAGTTTGGGGATGGCCCCTTCCTGTTCCAACATGACTGCCCACCAGTGCACAAAGCAAGGTCCATAAATTTCATAATATAACTGGGTACTGACATTTATAGGTAAAGCTGATCCAGGGAATATCTGATTGCCTCTTGGGGGATCAGGAAGGAATTTTTTCCCCTGCTGTAGCAAATTGGATCATGCTTTCCTGGGGTTTTTTCCCTTCCTCTGGATCAACTGTGGGTGAAAGATTGTGTATATGGGATTGTATTTTATTTATTTTTTTAACTAGATGGACTTGTGTCTTTTTTCAACCTGCCTAACTATGTAAAGACATGGATGAGCGAGTTTGGGGTGGAGGAACTTGACTGGCCTGCACAGAGTCCTGACCTCAACCCGATAGGACACCTTTGGGATAAATTAGAGGGGAGACTGCGAGCCAGGCCTTCTCGTCCAACATCAGTGCCTGACCTCACAAATGTGCTTCTGGAAGAATGGTCAAACATTCCCATAGACACACTCCTAAACCTTGTGGACAGCCTTCCCAGAAGATTTGAAGCTGTTATAGCTGCAAAGGGTGGGCCAAATCAATATTGAACCCTACGGACTAAAGCCCCGTACACACAATCGGATTTTCCGATGGGAATTGTGTGATGACAGGCTGTTGGCGGTAAATCCGACCGTGTGTGTACGCTCCATTGTTGTCAGATTTTCCGCCAACAAATGTTGGATGGCAGATTTTTTAATTTTCCGCAGTCAAATGTGTGTTGTCGGATTTTCCGAGCGTGTGAACACAAGTCCGTCGGACAAAAGTCCAAAGTACAAACACGCATGCTCGGAAGCAAGGACGAGTCGGAAGCGGTCGGTCTTGTAAATTAGCGTTCGTAATGGAGAATTAACATTCGTGACGCGGCAAATTATGAAATCTGGAAATGCAGCGCACAATTCTCTTCTTCTTTAATGGGATAATAATGAAGCTGCTTTGCTGGTGATACTGATGGAGTTATTGCAAACAAATTTTCAAAGGCTTTTTTTTTCCCTAGTGATATCAAGAATAATATTATTACGCTTTTTTTTTATTTGGGCAAGTTACCACAACACCATTATCCCGTAGTTTTTAAGATGAAAGATACAACTAATGTTGGTGTCCCTTGTCAATTTTACATTGTATTTTATAAAATGTAACTGCCGACTCCCAAACTGTCATTTGAAGTAAAACACATAGCCAAGTATTATTCTACACAATTTTTTTTATTGTGCATTTAAAAAAAGAAAACAAATAAAATTAGACATGATATCTACCAATAGAACTTAACCAAAAAGTACATTCTATGCATCCAAAAATATAGAAAATATATCAAATCAAATCATTATTATTTAACCAAAAAATAAAATAAAAGCCTCATGCATGTGTCCTGCTTCTTAATATAGGGGGTCAGCAATGCCAAGAGTTGGTGAAAGCAGGGGTCCGTCATCTGGAGATAATTCCGAAAATCATCCGGATTATTCTCCTGGAGCTCCCACAGCAAAGGCATATGACATAATTGGTCACCATTAATAAAGCAACCAGTTTTTGGTCCAATAAATCCTCCTCCTCCTGTTCCTGGACTGGACTTGGGTCAAAGCAATAAACTCCGAGGCCAATAATAAATAACACGTTATCTCCTCCGATTCCGCAACAAGGCTGGTTGACAAACGGCCGTTCAGAAACAAACTGAAAAGCGCGAACTGAAAAACGCTAAATGAAAAACGCGAAAAGAAAAGCGCGAATCAACACTCTCCAAACTTCTACTAACACGAAATTAGCAGAAGGAGCCCAAAGGGTGGCGCTAAAGAGCTGAAATAACACGTAGAACGTCACTATGTTCGTATTTGTTGGCCAACATTTGTGTGACCGTGTGTATGCAAGACAAGTTTAAGCCAACGCCCCTCGGACAAAATTCCACAGTTTTGTTGGCCAACAATCCGATCGTGTGTACGAGGCATAGAGCTGCACAATTAATCGTCAAGAATCGTTATCGCGCTCTTGACTAAAGTGTTTCACAATTCATTCTATGCAAAGAATTCTCTCTGCTCTTCTGAAGCCACAGCCCTCAAAATAAAGGAAGAGAAAAACCGGGCAGTCTGCCAAGAATCCAAACATTCTTTATCAGTTGAACTTAAGTATAAACATTGTAACAATTTGTCAATGGAATAGACTTCCCATGTAAGTGAAAAAAGTTTAACCACTTAAACACTAAACCTTTTTCTGACATTTGTTGGTTTCAAGTTGAAATCATTTTTTTTTTTTTTGCTAGAAAATTACGTAGAACCCCCAAACATATATATTTTTTTAGTAGACACCCTAGAGAATAAAATGGTGGTTGTTGCAATATTTTATGTCACACTGTATTTGCGCAGCGGTCTTTCAAATGCAATTTTTTGGGGAAAAAAATTACTTTAATGAATTTAAAAAAAAAAAAAAAAATCTAACCAGTAAAGTTAGCCCATTTTTTTTTATAATGTGAAAGATTTTACGTCACGAGAATCGCGATCTTTTTATTCTAAGCAAAAAAAAAAATCGTGATTCTCATTTTGGCCAGAATCGAGGCATAAGACTGGGATGCCATTAAAGTTCATGTGTGTGTAAAGGCAGGCGTCCCAATACTTTTGGTAATATAGTGTATGTACAAATAAATGTTTTGCCTTTTCATTTCTATTTTAAACTGAATGGGTTGTTGTACAAGGTGCGGGTTCACATGTACTTTAATGGTAATCTCCAAGGATCTTTTAGTTATTACAGATTTTTCTATACCACAGGCAATTTATAAAGCGCTTTACATATACATTGTACATTCACATCAGTCCCTACCCTCAAGGGGCTTACAATCTAAGGTCCATATCTTACATGCACACAATTAGGCCAATTAGACAGGAGCCAATTAACCTAGCAGCATGTGTTTGGACTATAGAGGAAAACTGGAGTACCCGAAGAAAACCCACACAAGCACAGAAAGAACATGCAAACTCCATGCAGGTAGTGACTAGGTTGGGAATGCTGAACACTAAACCACTGTGCTGCCCAATATAATAAAGAAAAAAAAATGTTCCCACCTGATCCCCCTGTACACAATCTACAGTTTTTAAATTTTACTAAACCCCACCTAAAAACATAGTTACCTGCCTTACGGTCATTTTTTTCATTTTTCCATCTATTAAATCTTCTGCCCTTGTTGTTGTTTTAACTTTGGATAGTAAAACATTCTTTTTCTGCCAGTAAATCCCTCATACAGCTCACTTTTTGTTTCTTGTCTGGTAAAATGCCTAGGCTTATGACATCACGCACAGCTCTCTCTCTCACTTTTGTGAGTTTGCCAGGAAGGTGAGTCATAAGAGGGCCAATGAAAGCCGCAGAGCTGGAGGTGTGCCTCTGTGTGTCTGTGTAAATCCAGGAAGTGAACAGGCAGCAGCTTCGGCTGCCCACAGTTGAAATGGCTGCAGCCAGACTTAGTGGAGGGAGATTTCTGCAGCATATTTGGCAAGTACAGAATCACAGTATATATAAAGTATATATGAAATAATAATGCAAAGTGGCTTCAGAACGGCAAAGAGGTTTTTATTACAAAATTATGTGGGCAGACTGCAGTTCCTCTTTAAAGGGGAGGTCCACCCTAAAAAAAAAAAAAAATTGCATTAAAAAATTCCTAAAAAATTGGAGGAAAAAAAATAAATAAAATTTTTTAACTTACCTGAAATGGCTGTTGCTAGGCAGTCTTCCTAATCTGCCTCTTCCTACGCCGCGGTGATCTTCAGTCTTCTCCTCCCCGCGTTGTCTTCTGGGGAATGGGGCACGGTGTGTTATGGGAACTATGTGTGTCCCACAACACATCGCGTCCCATTCGCAAAGCGCTGCGCGACTCGCGCATGCGCAGTAGCAAACGGGCAGTGAAGCCGCAAGGCTCCACTGCCTGTTTCCCTTAGTTCAAATGGTGGGACCCGAGAGCTGAGGGATGGGTCGGCCTCGGGCGGCCGACATCGCGGGCTCCCTGGACAGGTAAGTGTGCTTGTTAAAAGTCAGCAGCTACAGTGTTTGTAGCTGCTGACTTTAAAATTTTTTTTTTTTTCCCGGCCGGAACCCCCCTTTAACCACTTCAGCCCCGGAAGATTTTACCCCCTTCCTGACCAGAGCACTTTTTTTTACAATTCGGCACTGCGTCACTTTACCTGACAATTGCGCGGTCCTTTGACGCTGCACCAAAACAAAATTTGAGCTTTCTTTTGGTGGTATTTGATCACCTCTGCAGTTTGTATTTTTTGCGCTATAAAAAAAAAAAAGAGCAACAATTTTGAAAAAAAAAAACAACTATTTTTTACTTTTTGCTATAATAAATATCCCCCAATTAAAAAAAAAATAATAATAAATTCCTTCATCAGTTTATGCCAATGTATACTCTTCTACATATTTTTGGTATAAAAAAAATTGCAATAAGCGTATATTGATTGATTTGAGCAAATGTTATAGCGTCTACAAACTATGGAAAAGATTTCTGGCAATTTTCTGGCATTTTTGTTTATTTTATTTTTTTTTTTACTAGTAATGGTGGTGATCTGCGATTTTTAGTGGTACTGTGACGTTGCGACGGACAGATTGGAGACTTTTGACACTTTTTTGGAACCATTGGCACTCATACAGCAATCAGTACCATAAAAATGTGTAAATGTCACTGGCAGGGAAGGGGTTAACACTAGGGGGCGATCAAGGGGTTAATAGTGTGTTCCCTCAGTGTGTTCTAACTGTGAGGGGATGGGATTGACTAGGAGAGGAGACATATCGTTTTTCCTACTTAGTAGGAACAAACGATATGGCTCCTCTCCTCTGACAGCACAGGGATTGTGGCGCTCGTGCACGCGATCGCGCGTGGCCGGCGGCTATAGTGCCCACTGGCCATGCGCATTGGGTCCCCCGTCGTGCAGCGGGCGTGCGCCTCCGGCAGCACGCGCGCGGCCTCTAGTGGCAGAATATGGATAGGACGTACCCATACGGAATTTCACCCAGGAGAGCCATTGTGCCGCAGTATATCTGCGTGACACGATCGGCAAGTGGTTAATCAACATTCTCCTGGCTTTATTCATACGCTAGATTAGCTCCACTGTTTCTGCCTGTGTTTTGTCAGATTAGGCGACCCGTCAGATTTTGTAACGGAAGTGACGTTTCATCGCCATCTTGCTACACCCCACACTCGTCCACAGTAAGGATACAGTGAGAAGGCGGCAAGCGGACATCTTGTTACACCCACCCGAGTTTTGCATTTCACACTTATTTTAACAGTAAACTCAGCTTATCTAGTAAAATACAGGACTTTTAAATCCGTCTGACAATTTGGATGTTGAATTTTAAAAGCAGCAGCAAGCGTGCTGATCTCACAGGTTTGCTAATGTGACAGAACACCGCTGCTTTGAAAATTCAACATTAAAACAGTCAGACGGATTTCAAAATACTGAATTTCACTATATAAGCTGCGTTTACTCTATAAGTGTGAAATGCAAGACTCCGGTGGGTGTAACAAGATGTCCGTTTGCCGCTGTTTCGTCAGATTAGGTGACCCGTCAGAATGTGTGACGGAAGTTGTTACACCCACTGGAGTTTTGCATTTTACACTTATTTTTATCAGTAAACTGAGTTTATATCGTGAAATACAGTACTTAGAACTCCGTCTGACTGTTTTGATGTTGAATTTTAAAAGCAGCGGTGTTCTGCATACCTCCCAACATTTTGAGATGGGAATGAGGGACACCTATTAACAAACATATGTAGGCATAGGACACACCCCCTGCCACACCCCCTTAAAGGAGAATTAACCAAAAAAAAGGATAATTAAATCCACAAGGACTTTTTTTTACCACTATTATTCCTTTATATTGGCTTTTAAAATTTACAAATGCAGCAATTTACAAATTGGATGAAAGGTTTAGCACTGGGAAACACTTTTTGAAAGATAAAAAGTACATTTTATATACAATTATATAGATCAGACCAAACTGAGGAGGAAAGTGGGACAGAGGGACATTGCTCCAAATCAGGGACAGTCTGGAGCTATGGTTCTGTCAGATTAGTAAACCTGTGAGATGAGCAGGTGTTTCGTCACATATGGCGAACCATCACATTTGGCTATCTGCTGGGGTGCGCGTGCGCGACGCCGCCATATGCGTTTCAACACTAAAAGTGACAAAAACACTTAACACTTTTTATTTTTTTAAACACTTATAAAACTTTTGTCACTTTTAACACTTTTTTAAAAGTGTTGGAATGCCTATGGCGGTGCCGCGCATGCGCACTCCAGTGGGTAGCCAAATGTGATGGGTCGCCATATGTGACGAAACACAGGCTTGCTGCTGCTTTCAAAATTCAACATTTAAACGGAGTTCTAAGTACTGTATTTCACTATATAAACTCAGTTTACTGTTAAAAATAAGTGTCAAATGCAAAACTCTGGTGGGTGGAAAAAGATGTCCGCTTCACCACTTCTGAGTGTATCCTTACTGTGGACGGGTGCAGGGGGGTATAGCAAGATGGCGGCGACTAAACGTCACTTCCGTTACACATTCTGACGGATCGTCTAATCTGATGAAACACCGTCAGACTGTGTAGCTGAAGTGACGTTTCGCCGTCGCCACCTTGCTACACCCAGCACACGCCTTTTCGCTGTATCCTTACTGAGGACGAGTGCGGGCTGTAGCAAGATGGCGGCGACGTCACTTCCGTTGCAAAATCCGACGGGTCGCCTAATCTGACCAAATGCCTGTATCATTGTTCGGCGTCGCAGGTCGCTGATTGGCCCGGGGGGAACGGCGGCGGAAGTGACGTGGTAAAGCCTGGCCGCGCTGTTGCTGGCTCTGAGAAGCGACTGGCTGAGCTGAGGCCTCGTGTGGTTTGGCGCCATGGTGAAGCTGACGGCGGATCTGATCGAGCAGGCGGCTCAGTACACGAATGCCGTGCGGGACCGGGAGCTGGACCTGCGGGGTGAGTGTGAGGAGAGGCCGCGGCCAATTACTGCCGGGGGGGGGGGGGGGGGGGGATAGTTACCTCAATCAACATGGAGTCCGGTCTGTACACCTGAGGAGCGCCGGAGATGATTCATTGTAGTGTGTGAGGATACAGAAGTGAGTCCACGGATCAGCAGATATGATTTCATCACTGAAGACCTGTGTGTTGTCTGCTGCGAGAATAACATTTCTAGGGGTGCACAATACCCAACCCCCCCCCCCCCCCCAGTGTTGTGGTTTCTTCCGACCGCTAATGAAACGTTATAGGACATACCAAGTGGCAGTAGAAGCGGGGGGGGGGGGGGGGGTTGGGGGCAGGTATCTGACCCATCCAATGCTTGCAGCAGCCAGATTTATTTTTCCTAACTTCTCTTTAAATGCCCTTTAACCTTTTCATCCCTAAAGCCTATTTCTAACATCTGTTGCTTGCAAGTTAAAATCATTTTTTTTGTATTTTTTTTTTTTTGCTAGAAAATTACTTGGACCCCCCAAAAAAAACCAAAAAACTTGTCCCTTTTATTCCTATTACAAGGAATGCAAACATCCCTTGTAATAGAAAAAAAAAGCATGACAGGACCTCTTAAATTTGACCTCAGATCTCATATTTACACTAAAATGCAATAAAAAAAAACAAAAAACTCCCTTTTTAAGAACTATGGGCGGAAGTGACGTTTTGACGTCACTTTCGCTCTGCAATTGTATGGAGCCGAGCGGGGACCATCTTCCCCCTCACTCAGCTTCATGCCAAGCAGGGGAGAGGAAGCGATCGCCCCTGCCAGTGGCTCCGGTAAGTGGCGGAGGGGGCCTCTCCTGCCATCGATAAGTGATCTCGCGGCGAATCTGCCACTGAGACCACTTTTATCTTGGTGCGGACCACCTGCTGATGAAGTGGATACCGGGGTTATGGCAGCTAGCTGCTGCCATAACAACGGTATTCCACTACAAAGTGCCGCCGTATAATGACGCCGGGCGGACCGCTCCTGCTCCTTTAGGATAACAACCGAGCGTCTTTAACTGTGTGGGGGAGGTGCTTTAACTAGAGGAAGATGGAGATCAGTGTTCCTGCTTAGCATCTACCTCTCTGACAAAACGGCGTACTGCCTTGTTTACATAGGCAGACCGCTGTTCTGCCTCTCCTGAGAAGCGATTGGCTCCCTCTGTGTCCAATCGGAGCGGGGGTTGCCGGCAACGTGCGTGACTAGACCCACTGCACAAAATCCCGTACAGGTAGGTGATTTCGCGCAGGAGGGCCTTAACAGGTTTAAACTTCATTTGGCGTAGGCAGGACTTTAAAGTGGTTCTAAAGGCAAAAGGTCTTTTACCTTAAAGTGGGGTTCCACCCAAAAAACAAAAATACCTGGAAAAATTCTTAAAAAAAAAAACAAAACATTTGGATATTTTTTTTTTTTTTTTTACTTACCTCTAAATGCCTGTTGCTAGGGGGTCCCTCGTAGTCTGCCTGTTCCTCTGCCTGGGCTGGTGACATCACTTCCCCCCCCCCCCCCCCCCCCCCCAGGCACAGGAAGGGCTCCGCTCTGCTCCCTCCCTCCTGTCAATCATCTGGGACCCATTACAGGTCCCAGGTGATTGAGCGGCCAATCACAGCGCGTAGCGCCGCTCACGCATGCGCAGTGGGTGCCAGGCTGTGAAGCCACAGCCTGGCGCCCACAGTTGCAATGCCGGCGCCGACGAGCGAAGGGGGGGGGGGGGCGAGCGGGGCTTCGATCCCCCGCATCGCTGGACCCCGGGACAGGTAAGTGTCCAATTAAAAGTCAGCAGCTGCAGTATTTGTAGCTGCTGACTTTTAATTTTTTTTTTTTTTTTTTATTTTTTTTTTTGACAGCCCCTCTGGGTGGAACTCCTCTTTAATGTGGTTCTCTCCCTCCCCCCCCTCTCTCTCCCCTCCCCCCCTCTCTCTCCCTCCCCCCTCTCTCTCCCTCCCCCCCCCTCTCTCTCCCTCCCCCCTCTCTCTCCCTCCCCCCTCTCTCTCTCTCCCCCCCTCTCTCTCCCCCCCCTCTCTCTCTCCCTCCCCCCTCTCTCCCTCCCCCTCTCTCCCTCCCCCCCTCTCTCCCCCTCCCCCCCTCTCTCTCCCCCTCCCCCCCCTCTCTCTCCCTCCCCCCCCTCTCTCTCCTCTCCCCCCCTCTCTCTCCCCTCCCCCCCTCTCTCTCCCTCCCCCCCCTCTCTCCCTCCCCCCCTCTCTCCCTCCCCCCCCTCTCTCCCTCCCCCCCCTCTCTCCCTCCCCCCCCTCTCTCCCTCCCCCCTCTCTCTCCCTCCCCCCTCTCTCTCCCTCCCCCCCTCCCTCTCTCTCCCTCCCCCCTCCCTCTCTCTCCCTCCCCCCTCCCTCTCTCTCCCTCCCTCCCCCCTCTCTCTCCCTCCTCCCCTCTCTCTCCCTCCCTCCCCCTCTCTCTCCCTCCCCCCCTCTCTCTCTCTCCCTCCCCCCCTCTCTCTCTCTCCCTCCCCCCCTCTCTCTCTCTCCTCCCCCCTCTCTCTCTCCCTCCCCCCTCTCTCTCTCCCCCCTCTCTCTCTCTCCCTCCCCCTCTCTCTCTCCCTCCCCCCCTCTCTCTCTCCCTCCCCCCTCTCTCTCTCCCTCCCCCCCTCTCTCTCCCTCCCCCCCTCTCTCTCCCTCCCCCCCCTCTCTCTCCCTCCCCCCCCTCTCTCTCCCTCCCCCCCTCTCTCTCCCTCCCCCCCCTCTCTCTCCCTCCCCCCCCTCTCTCTCCCTCCCCCCCCTCTCTCTCCTCCCCCCCCCTCTCTCTCCCTCCCCCCCCCTCTCTCTCCCTCCCCCCCTCTCTCTCCCTCCCCCCCTCTCTCTCCCTCCCTCTCCCTCTCTCTCTCTCCCTCTCCCTCTCTCTCTCTCCCTCCCCCTCTCTCTCCCTCCCTCCCCCTCTCTCTCCCTCCCTCCCCTCTCTCTCCCTCCCTCCCCCCTCTCTCTCCCTCCCTCCCCTCTCTCTCCCTCCCTCCCCCTCTCTCTCCCTCCCTCCCCCTCTCCCTCTCCCTCTCCCTCTCCCTCTCCCTCTCCCTCTCCCTCTCCCTCTCCCTCTCCCTCTCCCTCTCCCTCTCCCTCTCCCTCTCCCTCTCCCTCTCCCTCTCCCTCTCCCCTCTCCCTCTCCCTCTCCCTCTCCCTCTCCCTCTCCCTCTCCCTCCCCCTCTCCCTCCCCCCTCCCCCTCTCCCTCCTTTAGAATCACTCGAAATCTGACTCCTAGTGGGGACACAGACGGCAATAAAAACCTCTTATGCCCCGTACACACGGTCGGAATTTCCGACAGAAAAAGTCAGATGGGAGCTTCTCATTGTATATTCTGACTGCGTGTAGGCCCCATCGGACTTTTTACATCCAAAATTCAGACGGATTTAGAGAACATGTTCTCTGTTTTTCCGACGGAACAAATTCCGATCAGGAAAACCTCTAGTCTGTATTCTGTTCCGACGTACCAAAAATGACGCATGCTCTGAAGCAAGTAGGAGGAGACGTGCGTGTTGTCCCGTCACCGCCTTCTTGACAGTCAGAATTGTGTGTGACCGTGTGCAGGCAAGACAGCTTGAGTGGGATTTCCGTCTGAAAAACTTCAGAGTTTATTCCGACGGCAAAACTGGTCGTGTGTACAGGGCATTAGAGGCTTTACCCCAGGGGTCCCAAACTGGCGGACCATCCAGCTGTTGCGAAACTACAAGTCCCATCAAGCTCTGAAATTCGCCTGTCGAATGAAACGCGTCAGCTAGATGCCCCTGCACACACAGTGTGTGCCCACCACGGACTCCCACCCCCTCTCTTCCCAGACCTGCTTGGGGATCGGCCGACCCAATGGGAACACTGGATTTAAGCTGTGGCTGCAGCAAGATTGCGAGCTACTCTAGCGCTGTCTATGGGTGAGCTGATTCACATCTCATGCTGATGGACATGCCGTCGGCTACGCTATATTCATAGAAATTTGAAAGTATTTGCAAAGCCTCTACCTACTTGCTGAGCGGGGTCCCACTGTGTGAATCAAGCTTCCATTTGTGCCTACTTACACTGGCTTTTCATCCAACGTTGAACGGCCGGTTCATTTGAATGCGGAAATAATTCCTGAGCCAAGCAGTAACTACCATGTGAGGACTTTTAACGGGTGGATCAACGGCTCTTTATATGGATCCTGCTTCCTAGCAGCAATGGCAATTTAATCTGCTTTAACTCATGGACATTAGTGCCGCTGACTGTATACTCTCTACCGGTACACTTCAAAGTCAGTAAGTGGAGCAAGCTTCCACCTGTGCCTATTCACATGGGATCCGTTAACCACTTCAATACCGGGCACTTAGACACCTTCCTGCCCAGGCGGTCATATAACACTGTACCCAAACAAACTTTTTATCATTTTGTTCCCACAAATAGAGCTTTATTTTGGTGGTATTTGATCACCTCTGCGGTTTTTATTTTTTGTGCAACAAATAAAAAATATTTTTCTTTGTTTCTGTTAAACATTTTTGTAAATAAGTACGTTTTCTTCTTCACTGATAAGGTGGCACTGATATGTGGAACTGATGGGCACTCATGGGCGGCACTGATGAGCACTTATAGGTGGCACTGATGGGTGGCATTGCTGGGCATCACTGATGTCACATGTTATATAATGATGCCAATCAGTGCCCTTTTGTGGGCACTGGCACAGATTGGGCATAATTTGCACATGTGGATGGCCATGGGGTACATACCTGGCCATCCACATGTTGCCCCCTTCCCTGGTGGTCCTGGCGGCTTTCCTGGTGGTCTAGTGTGGGCATCTGAGGGGGGCTCTTCTCCACTCGCATTTTTCAGACGCGAGTGAGGAAAAGCTGATAAACGGCTTTTCCTGTTAACCTCCTGATCAGCCGTGATTGGACACAGCTGATCACATGGTAAAGAGCCTTCGTTGGAGGCTCTTTGCCAAGATCGGTGTAGCGGCGGCTGTTATCCTGGAGGACGTCATATGATGTCCAGTCAGGATAACTGAACCTCCGCCCGGCCATTATTCTGCTATAGTCCAGGCGGGAAGTGGTTAAGAGAACTGAATTTACTCTTTTCTTATACAACCTGACTTTTCATACACTACCTTTGCACTGTGACTGGGTCATATTAACTGTGTGCCATGCCTGTTAGTTTTTCAGTGCTTTATACAATATCCAGGATTGCCGTGGAGTCGCTCTGCTTTTTTGTTTGTGCTCTCCCTTTGCATCTATGCAGGATTGACCGCAATTGGTTTCAATACAAATATTGCTACTAACAGCTGAAGAGAACCTTCTAAACTTGATTATTCGTCTGCTAGCTATTTTTTTTTTTTTTTAGCATAAACTCTTCAGATTTACCAGCTGGTTATATATTTGTAGGAGGATGATTGAATGAGGGGGTTTGTCTGTGGTGGACACCTGTTTAATGATAACGTTTATAATTTTTAAACATTTGTGGTGGAGGCATCCTTTTTTTTTTTTTTTTTTTTTTTTTTTTTTACAAGAAATGGAGGTATCTTTTTCTAAATTTATATATAATGTTGGGTGGAATTGTTTTTCAATAAATAATTCTATTTAATTTCTCTATTACCAGTTTGTTCCTCCCTGAGGAATCTCTCCAGACCCTCCTGGGTTTCTTTCCAGCTTTCCCCCTTTTTTCCCTGTGTTTTTTTTTTTTTTTTTCCCAATACATTTCAGAGGAACTTGCCTTAAATACTATTTATATTTTGAGGCAATCTGTATTTTGTCTGTGGACGGTTGCAGTGTTATCATTCTACTATCGTTTGATAAATACACAACACTCCCCTCTACACAGACAACCTTATTAGGGTGAATTCTCCGAAGTATAATCTGTTTTTTCTACAAGTCCCATCATGCCTATGTTTGTAACTGTCAGCCTTGCAATGCCTCATGGGATTTGTAGTTTTGCAGCAGCTGAAGGGCCGCCAGTGTGAGACCCCTGCTATACCCCATCATTTCCCCAACAGGGTGCAAACTGGGTTGCCTAGAAAAACACGACTGATTATTGTGATCAATCCTTTCCAAAAGATGTTTTGACAAATGGCCATTTTCTCTTCTATTTACAGGGTACAAAATCCCAGTTATTGAGAACCTTGGGGCTACCCTGGACCAGTTTGATACAATTGATTTTTCAGACAATGAGATAAGGAAGGTGGATGGATTTCCTTTACTAAAGAGACTTAAGACTTTATTATTGAACAACAACCGGATATGGTAAGTTCTGCTTTAGGTGTTCTACTTTTTTTTTTTTTTATCTAATGATTAAGTCCTGATCGAATGTGAAGAGCGCCTTCTATTTTCATGTGACTGAAGTAGGAAAAATGTTTCTACTTGGCGATAAATCTGGCAAACCACATAGAAATACCTTTTTACTGGATTAGGATTACAGAAGAATAACAGCAGGAAAAGAAGAGCAAGTGGTCCATCAAGTCGTGTGGGGTTTTTTTTTTTTTTTTTTCTTTTTTTCCTTGCACCACTCGACACGTGCGGAGGCAAAAGGTGATATATAGATATAGATATAGATATAGATATAGATATAGATATAGATATAGATATAGATATAGATATAGATATAGATATATATATATATATTCTCTATCTATTATAATTTTTCTAAGCCTTTTCTGGGTTAGGAGCATGCAGTTGCAGTAACGGAGTATCATGTGATCACTATGTTGGTCATAGCGATCACACAACAATGTGAACATCCTGTCATGAATGACTTTCCATACATGAACAGCTTGCTTACTTTTGCGATTGGCCCAAAGCAATCACATGGTACCTGGCTACCAATCACAGATCAAAACACTAAGTGAGCTGTTTTGACGTTTGCAGTTATACCTCACATGTGTAGGACAATCGCTGTTTGCCTGTGTGCAGGACTGGCATGCGCGTTTGTCTGAGTGGGGGGTGTTGGGCACTTTTAAATTTTTTTTTTTTTTTTTTTTGCTGTTGCTTGTAATTTTAATTAAAAACTTTTATTGCTATGACAAGGAGTTTGACCATCCTTGTGACTGAATTAGTTACTCTTTATGGAGAGATCTTTAGGCTCGGTTCACATTGGTGCGATGTGAGAACCCTGCGAATCCACTGCGGGTTCCCGCATGGCACCTGACTCGCAGGCAGTTCGCACTGCCATATGCGAACTGCTGGGAGTGTTAATAGAAAGTTAATGGACCCCCCCCCCCCCCCCCAAATCAGTTTGCATATTGCAGTACAAACTGTCAATTCGGACAGCGATCGGATCGCATGGGTGTGAACACTTATGCGATCCGATTCTGGTGCGGACCAAAAAAAGGGTCCTGTGCGAGTTTGGTCCGAGTGCGATGCAAATTCAGACATACAATCTGTATGGCTGAGTTCGCATTGCACAGACATCGTGTGTTATTTGCACTCCGGTGCAAATAGCATCCAATGTCTCACAGCGTGTGCAGTGTAAACCCAGCCTTAAGAGTATCGGTGTTATTGAATGCTTTCGATAATTTTAAAAAATGGTGCTGTTGACATTCAGGTAAACCGGAAGTGATGTCAGGCCATCCCTTCTGGGTTACCATAGTGTGTAGACCCAATGAATGTCAACCTGGCTGGTTTCTTGGGTCTCCCAGTTGGACGGGAGCGCTTGAGCAAGCCGCAGAGGGTGGGGGGGGGTGTGACATCCTGCCCGGCCTTGTTCCCTCTGCTTGTAAAAGCAGTCCAGCGGCTAGTTGGCCAATAAGATTGCTTTTACAAGAGATGTGACCGGCTCTTAAAAAAATAAGTAATAAAAAATTAAAAAGCGGTACTGGGGTGATGCCTGCAGACCTCATCTTGCTATAAGCACCGAAAGTCCAGCAACTTATGGGTAATGAGTGGGTACATCGCTGGTCTGGATGTGGTTAGGATGAGTGCAGGCATCACATGTTACGTGTATGAAAATGCCAGGGGAGGGGGTTTAAGGCAAATGCCCCGGGGACTTTTAAGGTGCTTTTAAATATATAGTAGACACAGAAGGTAGAATCTGTACAGTATTTTTATAAAAGATCTATAGTTTTTATTGGAAATTCATTTTTAAAACCATATGTCCTTACAAGTAAGGTATCATCATAAAAATTAGTACAAAACAGACCAATAATTTAACCCATTCAGGGTCACATAAAGACAGAGCTACTTAATTCCATGACAATCTGCCGCTCGACATGTTTCGCTCTAATGCGAGCTTCTTCAGGAGTTTGTGGCAAAGATTGTAGTAAGCTCTGAACGAAAAAAAACAACAATCATTTGTTTTTTTCATTTACTGTTTAGAGCTTACTACAATCTTTGCCACAAACTCCTGAAGAAGCTCGCATTAGAGCGAAACATGTCGAGCGGCAGATTGTCATGGAATTAAGTAACTCTGTCTTTATGTGACCCTGAATGGGTTAGATTATTGGTCTGTTTTGTACTAATTTTTATGATGATGCCTTACTTGTAAGGACATATGGTTTTAAAAATGAATTTCCAATAAAAATTATAGATCTTTTATAAAAATACTGTACAGATTCTTCTACCTTCTGTGTCTACTACATATTTAAAAGCACCTTAAAAGTTCCCGGGGTATTTGGCTTAAACCCCCTCCCCTGGCATTTTTTGCATTTTCATACATATTTGATATGGGATGTGGTGCTCTCTGCTGATTACTTCTGCCCTTATCATTACACATGTTACATGTAGTTTTCCAGTAATGTTGGTTTGCACACTTTTGAAGGACATGTTTGCTTAAAGCATGAATGTTGACAGCACAGACATGAAACATTTATTATGCAGTGTATATATAGCAGTGTTCCCCAAATGTAATGGCTTTATTATTTTTTTTCTTGTTACAGTCGTATAGGAGAAGGTCTTGAGCAGATGTTGCCTAATTTAAAAGAACTGATTCTCACCAACAACAGTATCATGGAACTGGTAAGTCCCCCCCCCCCTTTTCAGAACATCAAGTTCCCTCTGTCTGCTCCATGCTTGTGATTTGTGTATTTTGTTGTAACTTGTTTTTCAGATGTCTAACATCTTTGTATTTCCTCACAGGGTGACCTGGACAATTTATCTACTTTTAAAAACCTCACCTATCTCAGGTAAGTAGCACTCATTGTCCTGGGTTCCCCCCTTATGCTCCAGTAAGGTTTTTTTTAAAAAAAAAAAAAGTCAACACTGGAGTCCATCTGCAGAGTTTATCAAAACTCAAGTGGTCCAACGTACAGCACAAATCTAACACGTTTCAACTTACAAAGCTTTACTCATCGCTACTCTGTTGTCAATAGAGCTCTCATTTATAAACTGCTCAGTCACTTCAGGAAGGGGCGTTGAATACCAACATGGCCTCAGCTATGTGTATTTGCCTCTCATCCTGTGCAACTGAGCAGCTTATATTACCAAAAAGCGATCCCATGCAGAAGGTAAACTTTTTGCACACACCTTAAAAAGATGCAGAACTACACAAATAAAATGACTATCGCAGCACAGTCCTAAATATAATGGACAGAGTTGCAGTCATTGGTTATGTGTGCAGCTTGTAGTGAATCTGCACATCGCTGATCCCTTGTGTACAGAAACTATTCTAGCAGTAATAACAGACACTCCACCCACATGCTTCCTGCTAATGCATTTTGCCCACTATTGGGATTTAATCAAAGCCCCATTAGTGGTTGAAATGCATCAGAAGGAGGAAGTGGGTGGAGTGTCTTTTACTACTGGAAGAATGAAAAAAAATTTGTACACAGGGGATTAGCAGTGTGAGGCTTTACGGCAAGTTCACCCCAGAATGTGGTGTGGGAAAGCCGCAATCTGCGCATGTTTCCTGCACCGTATTCAAAACGCACTGCACGTGCGATCTGCAGCAGGTGTCAGTCCAATGCTAATGACACCCCAAACGCAGGATGCAAATGCAGTGCCTTTTCCTGCACCAGATCGCTTGGTACAGAGGTACGCACAGGAATGCACAGTGCGTTCCTGTTTGATTCAAGGTGTGAACCGGCCTCTAAAGTAGAATTCCAGACTAAACCTAATTAGTCATACAAATGCCCCCCCTCCCTCTCCTGCTGACTAACCTGTGTAAGAAAGATGTATATACATACCTATTTTCAGCCTTGTCTGGTCACAGTAACCCTGTGTCAGCCAGCAGCCACTGCAGGGGAGAGAGCGCTCAGTGGCTGGAAAAGCCTGGAGCGGTCACGTCACCCATAGGTTGCCTATGGCCCATCCACTGTATGTGTTCCCTTCTCTTTTTGGCAGTCACCGATGGCTGACACAGGAGAACCGGATCATGTGGTCAGGGCAGGTTGAAAATAGGTTGTGTGTGTGTGTGTGTGTGTGTGTGTGTGTGTGTATCTAGATGGATAGATTAGTAAGCATAGGTGTTAGGAGGGGGAGGGCGTAAGACTAGTTAGGTTTACCCTGCAATTCTATGTTAATATTTAAACAATGCGCGGAGGTGATGGTACCCGGAGGCTGCCAGCACCCCCAGCCAGAGGGAGGTACAGAGCCTCAGGGCTATGCTTAGTATCCACTGTATCATACCATTAATTTGTACTTTTTATCTTTTCAGTCTGTTAAGGAATCCAGTCATTAACAAGCGACATTACAGACTTTATGTGGTCTTCAGACTTCCACAAATCCGTGTGTTGGATTTCCAGAAAATCAGACAAAAAGTGAGTTCCCTGGTGGCAGTTTTAAATGTTGGGTCTTCCTCCTTCACCCATGTTCACAATATTACTTTTTCTTTTTTTTTTCTTTTTTTTTTTTTTTTTAAAGTAACCGCGCTTGTGGAAATATATCATCTTGTGAGCTGCTAGCATGCTATGAGGTATTTTCCACAGCAAATAACTACATGCAAACAATATGCTGCACTACACCAGAACCATTGTAATACACAAATAAAAAGGAAAAAGTAAATGTATAAAATGTCCAAATACTGTTGTTTTTTTTAAATAAAGATGGGTGCTCAAAATGTGAATCCAATCTTAACCCTATAGTGCTTCCACCACCATACAAAGGCACTCAAAAAAATGAGACTTATATGACTCTTGAGTAGAGAAGTCATATAAAGCCTTGCACATAATTGCACGTTGTCTGAGCCAGGTCTCCAGATACCTTCCTCCACCTGAGTCCACTATCACAATACTGTCACTCAACTGTTTCTCCAACTATTACTCCATTTGTGCAGATATGTACCAAAAGAACACCCAAAAGCTCCACGCAGTGTGACAACTGTATAGATATTAACCACTTGCTGACCGCGCTATAACCAAATGACAGAGCGCAGTCAGCCAATTCTGGGAGGCTGTAATATAACACAGCTGATCACAGATTGAGGTAAAGAGACAATCAGCTGCTCTTTACCATGTGATCAGCTGCTCTTTACCATGTGATCAGCTGCTCTTTACCATGTGATCAGCTGCTCTTTGCCATGTGATCAGCTGTGTCCAATCGCAATGTAAACAGAAGCCGGTTATCGTCACTCCTTTCCTCAAGCTGACAACTTGAGGAGAGCCGATAACTGACTTGTGTAAAAGGGACATCTACACTGATCAGGGCAACTGATTATCAGTGCAGTCCCAACGGTGCCCACCAGTGCTGCCAATCAGTGTCGTCTATCAGTGCAGACTCTCTTCAGCGCACATCAGTGAAGGAGAAAAATTACCGGTTTACAAAATGTTATAACAAACTATAAAAGGTGTGTGGGTTTTTTTTTTTTTTTACGTTTTTATTTCAATAAAAATAAAAACCCAGAGGTAATTAAATACCAGCAAAAGAAAGCTCTATTTGTGTGGAAAAAAAAAAAGGTGTGGTAGGTAGGTATGGTGTTGCATGACCGTGCCTTTACCATTCAAAGTGCGACAGCTGAAAATTGACCTAGGCAGGAAGGGGGTAAAAGTGCCCAGTAGGCAAGTGGTTATAAAAGGTATTAAAAATGCACTTCCAAACAAATGTGGTAAGACAGCACTGTATAAAAACAAGGGATAAGTAAAAACGCCACACTTCTGGGTTACTTCTGGTGTATGTGGTGATGTCACAACGGGCTCTTCCCTACGCTTTTTGATCACAGATCACATCTTCTGGGAGTAATGGTTGGAGACATTAGTTGGGTGACAGTACCCCTTTGAGATCGTAGACTCAGGTGTAGGAAGATATCTGGAGACCTGGCTGGGTGGCATGCAATCATTTGCAGAGCTTTATACGACTTTTCTACTCAGTCATATGTGCATTTCCGAGTTCCTTTGTATGGTGGTGGAAGCATTGGAATAGTGTTTAAAGAAGATTGGATTCATATATTGAGCACCCATCTTTATTTCAAGAGCTTTATTTGGACATTATTAATTTTACTTTCTATTTATGTATGACATTGGTTTTGGTGTAGCGCTGCACATTGGTTGTATATCATATTGCTTGAAATCTAAAGTCTACATGAAAGCCACTAGATAACAGCAAGACTTTGGTGTTCAAGTATAAAATGCAACTTTTCTCCATGATGGAATTCTGTTCTCTGCATGCTTTATATAAAGTGGATATCTTTTGTAGCAAAACTTTCATCCTGCAATTCCTTAACCTGTAAAAGTGATCAGAATGGCTGATCACTTTTACAAGCAAGTGGGAAGGGTCATTCCCCCTTCCCACCACTCTCTCTGGTGCGTGTACCTTTTTTTTTTTTTTTTTGTTTTCGGGGCTCTCCTGTTGCGCTGGGGAGCCCGGGATCTGATCCAGTAGTTGCGGCCGCTTACAATAGTGATGATTAAGGACCGGAACGTCCCCAATCATCTCTCTGGTCTAGGAGACCGGAAGCGATGAGCACAGGGGCGAATGCATACATAGGTCGTGCACACATATTTAAACAGTGTTTTGCACCACACGTGAGGTATCGCAGCGAATGTTATAGTAGGATCAATATTTCTAGCTCTAGCCCTCCTTTGTAACTGGTAACCTGTAAGAAGTGTCGCCTTTTTTGAGATTTTTAATTATCATCGTTTTTTGCCATTTCACGAGCGTGCGCAATATTTAAAGCATGACATGTTGGATATCTATTTACTTGGCGTAACTTCTTTTATATTTTTACCAAAAAAGATTGGTACTACTGTAATGTGCTTTTTTGCATTAAAATTCATTTAATGTGTATTTTTCCCACAAAAATTACATTTTTAAAAACCTGCGCAAATACCATGTGGCATAAATTGCAACGATCACATTTAATTTTATTTTCTAAGGCAGTGATGGTGAACCTCGGCATCCCAGATGTTTTGGAACTACGTTTCCCATGATCCTCAACCACACTGCAGAGTGCATGAGCATCATGGGAAATGTAACACACACACACACACACACACACACACACACGTTATAAATACATTTTCTAGCAAACAAATGCTGATTTATGCTGTGTACATGAAGACCAGGCCTTTTCCGACACCTTTCATGTGGTTAAAGCCGTTGTAAACCGCTGGGTGCCTTTTTTTTTTTTTTTTCTCCTGACCTGCAAGGTAAAGCCATAATGTGCTAGTATGCACTGCATACTAGCACATTATGTGAAACTTACCTGAAAACGAAGTTTGCCAACGATGCAGGGTCATCGCTGGAGGCCGCTTCCATCTTCACCCATCTTCCTTCCGGGCCCGCGGACTCTGCTGTGTGACTGGCCAGAGCCGTGATGACATCACTCCTGCGCATGCGTTTTTTTTTTTGTTTTTTTAATATGCTCTGTATAAGACTGCTGAGCAGTCAGTTCCCAGTGTTCCATTTTCTGTATCTGATTCTCCATTAACTCTGTGTATGATATCGCTTCAGGAGCGAGAGGAGGCAGCGAGTATGTTCAAGGGCAAGCGGGGTGCAGAGCTTGCAAAGGATATTGCCAAGCGATCAAAAACGTAAGATGCAAACTTGTCTCTGCAAATTGAAAGTCTCCTTCACAAGCACCTTTTTGGACAGAAACACTTAAATCTGCTTATAGGAGGTGGATGGTGGTGATGTCATGCAAGTCTTTACACCCCTTACCCCCCCCCCCCCAACTGTTTCCCTTATTAGGATGCTTAGTTAGTGGGCCATATGGGATATCCTTATGATGAATTGTCTGATTTTTGATCACTTTTTTTCTTTTTTTTAAATCTTCATAATGCAAACTCTTTCCAGCAATTGGGTTGCTAGGGTGCCCCTGTTTTTCTGTGCAATACAAGGTGCTTGTGAAGAAGTTCTTCTGTTCTTTTGTGTCGGCTATTAACAAAGATAAGATACTACACTGGTTTTAAATCACTTTCATGGTGTCACCTTTGAAAGTTGAGAGAAGCAGATGTTTTCTTCATTTCTTTTCTCGCAAACGTCACTGCATTGTTGCTTGTCTGGTTGCAGATTCACACCGGGTGCAGGCTTGGCAGAGAAGAAGAAAGCTGGACCTTCTCCCGGAGATGTAGAAGCTATTAAGGTATTTAAAAGTTGGAGCCTAGTGATTTGTCATTACAGTAGCACTCCATGCCCCCCCCCTCACTTACCTGTGGTGCTATAGTGCTCTGCATAGCACATACTGACCTACAGAACAAATCCAGAGTTCGGCTGCCACGCAGCGGATCTCACGCCTACATCCTGGTCCTTCAGTTGGCTGCCTCTTCTGTTTCCAATAATGTGCTGGACTGCCCCTTAGCCACTCTGTGTGCTGATCCTGCAGCCTCCTGGAAGATGTGATTCAAGTATCCCAGGAGGCCGCAGGACCAGATACACACCATTCTGACTAGACTGAAATGGTGGCTGCAGCCGGGGGTTAAAAATGACAAAAAAAAAGTTTGCCAAAATTCTGCTTGAGAAGGAGGTAGCATTAAAGCTGGACTAACTTTCTTTTGGGAGTTAACCGCTTCCTGACCGCCTCACGCAGATATACTGCGGCAGAAGGGCATGTACAGGCAGATTAACTTACCTGTACGTTGCCCTCTAAGAGGCGGCACGCGCCGCTGGGAGCTCCGTGATCGCAGGTCTCGCGGACTCGATGTCCGCAGGGATACCTGTGATCGTCTCACGGTGAGGAAGAACAGGGAGATGCTAATGTAAACAAGCATCTCCCCGTTCTGCCTAGAGACACTGTCACTGATCACAGCTCCCTGTGATCAGTGACGTGTCACACACAGCCCCTCCCCCCCCACAGTTAGAATCACTCCCTAGGACACACTTAACCCCTACAGCGCCACCTAGTGGTTAACCCCTTCACTGTCAGTGACCTTTTTACAGTAATCGATGCAATTTAAAAAAATTTTTTTTTTTAAAGCATTGATCGCTGTATTGATGCCAATGGTGCCCACAAATGTGTCACAATTGTCCGATGTGTCCGCCGTAATGTCGCAGTCACGATAAAAATTGCTGATCGCCGCCATTACTAGTAAAAAAAAAAAAAAAAAATCAATAAAAATGCCATAAAACTATCCCCTATTTTGTAGGCACTGTAACTTTTGCGCAAACCAATCAATAAATGCTTATTGTGATTTTATTTTTTTTTTACCAAAAATATGTAGAAGAATACGTATCAGCCTAAACTGAGGAAAAAAAAGGTTTTTTTTAAATATATTTTTGGGGGATATTTATTATAGCAAAAAGTAAAAAATAATGCTTTTTTTTTTTTTTTTTCAAAATTGTCGCTATTTTTTTGTTTATCGCAATAAATAAAAACCGCAGAGGTGATCAAATACCACCAAAAGAAAGCTCTATTTGTGGGGAAAAAAGGACGTCCATTTTTTTTTTTTTTGGGAGCCACATCGCACGATCGCGCAATTGTCAGTTAAAGCGAAGCAGTGCCGAATCGCAAAAAAGTGCTCTGTTCTTTGGCCAGCTAAATAGTCCGGGGCTTAAGTGGTTAAAGTAGAACTGTAGATAAAAACTTTTTTTTTAATGTTTGTGGATAAAGAAAGGGAGGGTTATATAACCCCTTTCAGATTTTTTTTTCTTTTCGTCATCTGTGTCCAATTGTGGGAATTTTCCTTCACTTCCTGTCCAAACCAAAGCCAAACAGGAAGTGAGAGGAAATCCCTGCAAATTAAGGTAATTTCTTGGAGACCCCCAGGCCATCAAAACTAGTGTCCCTATTGGAAAATCCCCCCCCCCCCCCCCCCATTACTTTTGTGGTGACAACCCAAAATTTGGGATTTTCTTTTACTTTCAATTTTAATGGTATACAGGACAAATGAAGACGGAAAATCTCCCTAACAGGGACACAGACAGCAATAAAAACTGACAGGTGTTCTAATCCCTCACAACATTATCGGAAACCGAAAGAATAGTTTTGCCCTTAGTTATACTTTAAGGTTTGCCTTAGGCACATATAATGGACAGAAATTAACCACTTGACCCCTGGAAGATTTACCCCCCTTCATGACCAGGTGATTTCTTTGTGATACGGCACTGCGTTTCTTTAACTGACAATTGTGCTGTTGCGTGACACTGTACCCAAATAAAATTTGGATTTTTTTTTTTTTACCCACAAATAGCTTCATTTTCGTGGTATTTGATTACCTCTGCGTATTTTATTTTCTGCACTATAAACAAAAAAAAGTTTTGAAGAAAACTTTTTTTTTTTTTTTTACTTTCTGCTATAAAACATTCCCAATCAAAAAAATTGAAAAAAAAATCAAATTTCTTCATTAATTTGGCCAATATGTGTATTCAGATACATATTTTTGTTTAAAAAAAAAAAAATCCTAGTGTATATTGATTGGTTTGCGCAAAAGTTATAGCATCTACCAACAATGACATTTTTATTTGATTGTTTGTTTTTTTTTTTTTTTACTAGTAACCAGCGGCTTATAGTGGGACTGTGACATTGCGGCAGACAAATCGGACACACACACACATACATTATATATATATATATATATATATATATATATATATATATATATATATATATATATATATATATATATATATATATATATATATATATATATATATATATATATATATATATATATATATATATATATATATGTGTGTGTGTGTTAACCACTACACCACGGTGCTGACCCTTTGATCGCCCCTGATGTAAACACCTTCCCAGCCAGCATCATTAGTACAGTGATGGTGCTAAAAATATGCTGTATTAGTGTCACTGGTTCCCAAAAAGTGTCAGTGTCCGATTTGTCTGCCGCAATGTCACAGTCCCACTATAAGCCGCTGGTTACTAGCAAAAAAAAAAAAAAAATCAAATAAAAATGTCATTGTTGGTAGATGCTATAACTTTTGCGCAAACCAATCAATATACACTAGGATTTTTTCTTTTTTAAACAAAAATATGTATCTGAATACACATATTGGCCTAAATTAATGAAGAAATTTGATTTTTTTTTTTTTTTTGGATTGGAATGTTTTATAGCAGAAATTAAAAAGTTTTTTTCTTCAAAAATTTTTTTTTGTTGGTTTATAGTGCAAAAAATAAAATACACAGAGGATTTTCACTATACAAGTACCTGACATAAGTAAAAAAAATAAAGGGTTAACTTTGTGTAGTGTAGTAGTCCAGGATTTATATAGCGCCAATAGTTTGCGCACCGCTTTACAATATCGGGGAAGACAGTACAATTACAATACAGGAAGGATCAGAGGGCCCTGCTCGTTAGGTGTGGGTAGGGTAGGCTTCTCTGAAGAGAAGGGTTTTCAGGAATCGTTTAAAAGCCAATAGAGTTGGAGATAGATGGACAGATTGGGGTAAGGAGTTCCATAGGCTTAGAGAGCCTCTGGGTCCTGGAGGCGAGCATGGGAGGATTGATGAGTGAGCTAGAGAGCAGGAGGTCTTCAGGAGAACGAAGAGAATGATTAGGTTGGTATTTTTGAGACTAAGTCAGTGATGTAGCTGGCTATAAGTGTACTATAGGAGGTGCTTTTACTAGGGGAGACATGGATCCTAGTCCTTGCTTTGCCGAGACAAAGGATCCATGCCTTCCCCTTGTTGCTTCCTCCTCACCTGCTGTGATTGACAGCAGCGGGAGCCAATTGCTCCCACTGTTATGTCTGAGCCAATGAGGGAGAAGAGCCAGGAGAGCAGCTGCTCTCGTGCACATCGCTGGATCGAGATGGGGCTCAGGTAAGTGTTTAGGGACCAGCACATATGTTGTCTGTGGTAGGGATTCTATATCTCTGTACTGGTTTATATGTCACTGAGACGGAGGCCGTGTTATCTTTGCAGAATGCCATTGCCAATGCTACCACCCTGGCAGAAGTAGAAAGACTCAAAGGCCTGTTGCAGTCTGGTCAGATTCCTGGCAAGGACCGTACACTTGGTAAGTGGAGTTTTGTCATCTTATATGTTCTATGAAACCCAAGTTAAAACAGCAAGACTAGTGCTAGTAGTCTGCACATCTAGTCATTGGATAGATAGCAAAATATTTGTGGAAACAACTGAATAAGTAGCTTTTTATTTCAGAAGCGTGCCACCCTTTCTCTGTCTGTACTAGTACAATCAGTATATCCATTTCCCTAATGTTTGCGATATATTGGATTTACCATATTAAGAATGTGGCCTTTTATCTGTATTTTAAAATTTGTTTATTTTCCACTTTTTATAGGAAACGAGGTGTTCATTTCAGAGGAAGCTGATGATGAAGAAATGGAGGAAGAGATGGTTGCTAATGGGTCCTAAACTGTTTATTGCTTTTTTTTTTTTTTTTTGTGTTCATTGTAAATGTTCTCCTGTAAATTTTATTACTATAATAAAAGCTTTTTTTGTATTTTACCTTTTACTTCCTTTGCATAAAATCTTGACAAATATTTGGGGGCATGGTTGTTTAGGCTCCATTAACACTTGTGCGACTTTGGACAAGTTGCAGCCCATTCTTTCCAATGGGGCACCCGTTCAAATTGGTGCAACTTAAAGTGGCAGCGACTCTGAAAAGGTGCCTGACTTTGTCGCGACTTTTGATGCAACTTTGGTACAGAGAATTCAAAGTCACGCTCCAAAGTCCAATTGGAAATCGTGTGACTTTGGGGACAAGCTGATGTGAATGAAGCAGAAGTTCATGGGGCTTTTGAGGTTAATTCCTCAAAGAATCACTGGTGCACTTAGCCTAGTTATTCAGTTTACATGCAGTCAAGTGCAGAAATGCTGTTTTAGTTTGTATACATTTTATTTCTATTCTGGCACATGATTGGATGTTCAACTGTATAGTTGCTGACTGCAGGAATGATAAATACACCTAGAGAACAAAAAAGCCTTATTGCTCTTTAGAGGCAAAACCTGGATGTTTTTCTTTATTTTCTCAAAACTAGTGTAGCAGTTCTTTGCTTTTTTTATTTATTTATTTATTTATTTTTCCCATTTTATAGATATCAAAAGTAAAGTTCTATATTGTAAACCAGTGGTCTCCAAACTGTGGCTAGGGGGGGCCATATGGCCCTTTTTGCTTGCTTTTTTTTGGCCCTTGGGGCATTATTTCTCCCCCCTCCCCTTCCCAATGGCATTAACAATGGAAAATAGTTCATCCCACTGACACCAATGATGGGGTTTGATTTCCCCCCCCACTGACACCAATGATGGGGCACTATTCCTTAGGGGACCAGATGTGGCCCTTTGCTTGCCTTTATTCGGCCCTTGGAGCATTTATTCTTTCCACTGAGATTAACAATGGGAAATAGTTCCTCCTCCTGACACGAACGATGAGACACTATTCCTCCCACTAATTCCAATGACGAGACGCTATTCCTCCCACTGACACCAATGATGGGACACTATTCCTCCCACTGACACCAATGATGGGACACTATTCCTCCCACTGACACCAATGATGGGACACTATTCCTCCCACTGACACCAATGATGGGACACTATTCCTCCCACTGACACCAATGATGGGACACTATTCCACTGACGCCAATGGCGGGGCCCTGTTCCTCCCACACCAAAAATAGGGCATTGTTTACTCCCACTGGGCCACAATCCGGCCCCCCTAAAGTCTGACAGTAAACTGGCCCTCTGTTTGGAAAGTTTGGAGACCCCCTGGTGTAAACAGTTCAATGAAGTTTTTGACACTTCTTCGCTATGTGCTGTAATTGTGTCCGCTTCATCCACTGCTGGCTTTTCAAACAAATACAGCAGAATCATCTCTATCCTTTGATGTTATTGCTACTCTGGGTGACAGGCTTCATCTGTAAATAGCATAACCTTATTAAGGGAGCACGTAAACGAACACGCCTGTGTCACACGGGCTTCAGCTTATATAAGAGCAGTGTGAACAGAGAGCTTTTACAGAGCATTTGAAGGACTTTCAGCAAGCTTTGTTAAAGCTTTTTACATATACTGCGGGCAGGCGGCGCAGCCAGGTTTGATCACGCACATGTACGTCTTCTAGGTTAGGGGTGCTTGTGCCCCTGGCCAATGATTTTGGCCGTGGACCTGCTTGATCGGCTTTAGCCAATCACAGAACAGAGTCCTGTGTGTGCAAACACACAGGACTCTGTACACAGAGCAGCGAGCTGGCTGTTCTCCCTGCAAAGCAGGGAGACAAAGCAGCCCGATCTGTAAGTAAAAGCAACACACACTTCAAGTAGGACAGATTAAAAATAGTTAGGCACACCGTTTAACCCCTTGATTTTTTTTTTTTCCCTCCTAGATGTTAACCCCTTCCTAACCAGTGTCATTAGTACAGTTGAGAGAAAGGAAGGGATCCCCGATGCCGCACATCCATGCAAGTGTTCTATAGTAGAATGACAACCTCAGCCTGGGCTCCCGCCAGGCCACGCCCCCCTCATTAGTGCAGTGTCAGTGTATTATCTGATCACTGTATTGGTTATCAAAGACATGTTCGTGTAGCAAAATACATTATTGCCTACATTTATGAACATTTAAATTTGTTTTGCATGTACAGTATAAAATATTTTTTTCAAAATTCTTTATTTAATAAAGTTCTATTTGTGTGAGAAAAAGATGATCTATATTTCGTTTGGGTACAGTGTTGCATGACCGTGCGATTACCAGTTAGTGGTTGTAAAGGCAGAAGGTTTTTTTTTTTCTTAAGAGAAGAATGTTTGTTTATTTTTTTTTTTATTTTTTTTGTTTTTTTTGCACTCCTGTGACCCATAGGAGAAGCCCAGCCTAAAAAGCTCAGGCTGGACTTCTCATTTAATGCATTATGATAAAAAAGCCTTCTGTGTACCATCCTCCCCAGCACTCCTAATAGTTGAGCCCCTTCTCTCCAGCGATGTCCATGAGTGTCTCGGCCGTCCGAGACTCTCCCTCCTGATTGGCTGAGACACGGCAGCAGCGCCATTTGCTCCCGCTGCTGTCAAAGGCAGCCAATCAGGAGAGAGAGGGGCCAGGCTCAGGTGCTTCCATAGTAGGCTGCTTGCTGTGGGGGCACTCGACAGGAGGATCTGGGCTGCCCTGTGCAAATCCACTGCAACAGGGGAGGTAAGTATAACATGCTGAAGTCTGCTAGCAGCTTGTTTAAAGTGGCAATCAGCACTCCCATTAGGATCTGTGTTCAACATTTACAAACGAACTGAATGGTACTTTAAAGCGGAGCGGCACCGAAAAAATTTTTTTTAAAAGTCAGCAGCTACAAATACTGCAGCTGCTGACTTTTAAAACATGGACACTTACCTGTCCAGGGCGCCCGCGATGTCGGCACCCGAGGCCGAAGCGTCTCTCCGTCCTCGGGTGCTGCCGCCTCCATCTTCGGTAAGGGAATCAGGAAGTGAAGCCGTGCGGCTTCACTTCCCGGTTCCCTACTGCGCATGCGCGAGTCGCGCAGCGCAATACGAATGGTCCCTGCTGCCTCTGGGACCCGTGTGTTTCCCAGCAGGCAGCGGGGGGGGAACAGGATGTGGCGTAAATACCCGCAGATTCTGCGGCTATCTACGCCGGAAGTGGGTACAGATACCTGTAATATACAGGTATCTGTACCCCCCTCCCCCCTGAAAGGTGCCAACTGTGTCACCGGAGGGGGGGAAGAATCTAATGAGTGGAAGTTCCACTTTTGGGTGGAACTCCACTTTAAGGACTTGTTTACAACTGCTTTGTCTCTGAAGAAGGATCTTTGTCCAGATCACTCTTCAGAGAGTTTTTGACAGGAAGTGAGTAGGACCACCAGTTTTAACCCCCTAAATACTGGGCAACCAAGCCACAACCACGTATATTGTGTGGGGGTACAGGGTGGTCCTATTCACTTGAATGGGTTGCTCTCAGTGGGTGGTATCGCCCTCTAAGCACAATGGGGGGCGGGGGGTTATAATTTCTGCTGAAGCATGGTTACATCTACCCAATTACAAGTGTAAACAAGCCCTAAAAGCTTCAACAAAGCTTGCTGGAAGCTCTGCAATTGCTGTTGGTCAAAGCTCACTTTTCACCACTGCCCTTCTACAAGCTGAAGTCCGTGTGAAACAAGCCTTATGCTTTGTATTCAAAGTTGTTTTCCATGTGTGTAGTTGTGTGTTTAGATTTATGGAAATAAAATTTGTGTTTGACTGCCTTGACTATTAGCAGGATTGGAGCATTCAAAGTGTATACCGTGGTCAAATCTAAACTTCTCAAACTGTAAGGCTACTTTCACATTGGTTCGCATTAAAACTGCCTGTAAATTGCCTATGCGTTAATGGAGCGTTTTTGCTCCACTTTTGCAGCGTTTGTGGTGCATTTTTTAAAAGACGTGACTCAAAAACGGCACAATTTGGTTTAGCAACAAGGATGGGAAGTGTTATCATAATGGGGGATTTTAATTATCCAGACATAGACTGTGCGGAGGGAACCACACATTAATCTAAGGCTCGCCAGTTCCTAAATGTCTTGCAGGACAATTTCATGGGTCAGATGGTAGACGCACCAACTAGAAATAAAGCCTTACTAGATCTACTGCAGGGATATGCAATTAGTGTACCTCCAGCTGTTGCAGAACTACAAGTCCCATAAGGCATAGCAAGACTCTGACAACCACAAGCATCACACCCAGAGGCAGAGGCATGATGGGACTTGTAGTTTTGCAACAGCTGGAGGTCCGCTAATTGCATATCTTTGATCTACTGATTACCAACAATACAGACCTGATCATGGATTTGGAAATACGGTTCAATTTAGGTAACAGCGATCACAGGTCAATTAGCTTCAGTATAAATCACACAAATAGGAAACCTAAGGGGAATAAAAGACACTGAATTTCAAAAGAGCCAACTTCCCTAAATTACAAACCTTGCTAGAAGATATAAATTGGGATAAAATTTTAAAAACCAAGAACACGGAGGAGAGATGGGTTTGCTTTAAGAGCATATTAAATAAGGGCATTAGCCAATGCATCCCATTGGGGAAATAAATTTAAAAGCGTGAACAAAAGTCCTGGATGGCTTAACTCCAATGTAAAAATGCATATAAAAGCAAAGGAGAAGGCCTTCAAAAATACAAGGTTGAGGGATCATCATCAGCATTCAGACTTTATAAAGAAGGCAACAAGAAATGTAAGGGTGCAATTAGGGCGGCTAAGAGAGAACATGAAAGACACATAGCGGAGGAGAGCAAAAAAAATCCCAAGAAATTCTTTTAAGTATGTAAACAGTAAAAATAAAGGGGAGGACAGACCATATTGGCCCCATAAAGAATGAGGAAGGTCATCTGGTTACAAAGGATGGGGAGGTATTGAATTTATTCTTCTCCTCAGTCTTCACGAGGAAATCGGGGGTCTTCAGTAACCAAAACTGCAGTGTTTATCCTCATGACACATCACAGGAAGCACCCTCATGGCTAACAGAGGACAGAATTAGAATTAGATTTGGGAAAATTAACATTAATAAATCACCGGGACCAGATAGCTTGCACCCGAGGGTACTTGGGGAACTCAGCCAAGTAATTGCCAGACCATTGTTCCTAATTTTTACAGACAGTCTACTGACTGGAATGGTACCAGCTGATTGGAGAAAAGCCAATGTAGCACCAATATTTAAAAAAGGGCCTAAATACATCCCTGGGAATTACAGACCAGTTAGCCTAACATTAATAGTATGCAAGCTCTTGGAGGGGATGATAAGGGACTATATACAAGATTTTAGTAATGAGAACGGTATCATTAGCAGTAATCAGCGTGGATTCATGAAGAATCGTTCTTGCCAAACCAATCTATTAACCTTCTATGAGGAGGTGAGTTGCCATCTAGATAAAGGAAGGCCCGTAGACGTGGTGTATCTGGATTTTGCAAAAGCATTTGACACAGTTCCCCATAAACGTTTACTGTACAAAATAGGGTCCGTTGCCATGGACCATAGGGTGAGTACATGGATTGAAAACTGGCTACAAGGGCGAGTTCAGAGGGTGGTGATAAATGGGGAGTACTCAGAATGGTCAGGGGTGGGTAGTGGGGTTCCCCAGGGTTCTGTGCTGGGACCAATCCTATTTAATTTGTTCATAAACGACCTGGAGGATGGGATAAACAGTTCAATCTCTGTATTTGCGGAAGATACTAAGCTAAGCAGGGCAATAACTTCTCCGCAGGATGTGGAAACCTTGCAAAAAGATCTGAACAAATGAATGGGGTGGGCAACTACATGGCAAATGAGGTTCAATGTAGAAAAATGTAAAATAGAAGAAAAGAGGTTTAACCTTAAACTATGTAGAGGGTTCTTTACTGTAAGAGCGGCAAGGATGTGGAATTCCCTTCCACAGGCGGTGGTCTCAGCGGGGAGCATCCATACTTTCAAGAAACTGTTAGATAAGCACCTGAACGACCCCAACATACATTCTTTTATTTTGTAGTCTGCTCTGTTTTACTCTATTATATTTGATTCTTTCATTTTCTATTCTATTATTTTCCTTTATTTTCTATTCTATTTTTATTCCCTTTGGAAATTCGATTTGAAAACAATTCAAATTCAAGAACTTATTTCGGATGAGTTTAAATTCGGTACTATTGTAATTCAGAGATTTTTATACATCCAAATAACGCAAAATTTGTCCGAATTTCAATTTGGATCGAAACGCAAACGTCTACATTGCACTCAGATAGCTGAGGGGGGGGGGGGTAATAATATAAATATATATGTTTATATAAAAATATATCCTTGTGTACAGGCTCCTAGATTGAGCCCCATGCAGCCCAGCCTCCCTCCCAGCTCTGTGTCCCAGCTGTCTCCTTCTATAGTAGCTTAATCATCGTCCAGGCTCAGCCCCGCCTTCCCATCCACTATCAGCCAATCACAGGTGACGCTGTCCTGTAGCGCGAGTCTTGGAACGCATCGTACTTCCGGCTTCTAATTGGGAGGCGTCCCGTGCGTCGTCACGTGACCTCACCAGGGACACGTCATCTGAGCGTTGCTATTGGCTGGAGCGCAGTAAACATCTGGAAGCCGGATCTGGTGTGAGGAGGAAGCGGCGGTGTCAGCATGGAGATGGGCGATCAGGAGGTGCCGCCCGCCCAGCCAGAACTAGAACTGGACTTCATCAGCTTCCTGCAGGAGACAGGTGACGCCCTCCCCTCAGTGTCTGTATGTGTTGGGGGGGAGGGGGTAAGGGGAGGTGATCCACCTGTCTATCTGACTCGTCCTATGTGATCGTTGGCCGTTTAAGTGGGCTGGTATTAGGGGCTTAAGGTAATGTGGCGTTGTGATTGGCTGTGCACTGATGACATCATCTAGAGCCCCTTCCAGTGGACAAAGATGCCCAAGGCTTGTAGGAGGGGCTTCCGATCATGTGACACAGTGATTGGCTGTTCAGTGACATCATCAGGCGTCCTGCTTACCAGTTGACTGTGATAACCAAGACTGGTAGGCGTGGCTTCCAATCATGTGACACAGTGATTGGCTGTGCAGTGGCATCATCTGAAGCCCCTCCTACCAGTGGACTGTCATAACCAAGGCTGGTAGGAGGGGATTCTTATTATGTGGCACTGTGATTGGCTCTGCAGTGACATCTTCTGGAGCCCTTCCTACCAGTGGACTGTGATAATCAAGACCTATAGGAGGGGCTTCTAATAATGTGATACGGTGATTGGCTGTGCAGTGACATCATATGGAGCTCCTCCTCCTACCAGTGGGCTGTGATAACCAAGGCTGGTAGGAGGGGCTTCCGGTCATGTGGCACAGTGAATGGCTGTGCAGTGACATCATCTGAAGCCCCTCCTACCAGTGGACTGTCATAACCAAGGCTGGTAGGAGGGTCTTCTGATCATGTGGAACTATGATTGCCTATACAGTGACATCATCAAGCGTGCTGACTACCAGTTGACTGTAATAACCAAGATTGGTAGGAGTGGCTTCTGATCATGTGGCACAGTGATTGGCTGTGCAGTGACATCATCTGAAGCCCCTCCTACCAGTGGACTGTCATAACCAAGGCTGGTAGGAGGGGCTTCTGATCATGTGGAACTGTGATTGACTATACAGTGACATCATCAAGTGTGCTGACTACCAGTTGACTGTAATAACCAAGATTGGTAGGAGTGGCTTCCGATCATGTGGCACAGTGATTGGCTGTGCAGTGACATCATCTGAAGCCCCTCCTACCAGTGGACTGTGATAATCAAGACTGGTAGGAGGGGCTTCTGTTCATGTGGAACTGTGATTGGCTCTGCAGTGACATCTTCTGGAGCCCTTCCTACCAGTGGACTGTGATAATCAAGGCCTATAGGAGGGGCTTCTAATAATGTGATACGGTGATTGGCTGTGCAGTGCCATCATATGGAGCTCCTCCTCCTACCAGTGGGCTGTGATAACCAAGGCTGGTAGGAGGGGCTTCCGATCATGTGGCACTATTCCTGGCTACACAGCAGTGACATCATCAGGGGCCTCTCCTAAGGGTGTAGGTAGGAGCAACATTGTAATTGGCCGCACAGTGATGACATCAGAAACCTATTCTACCAGTGGCCCGTGAGAGGGGCTGTCACCCACGTGGCATTGCGATTGTCTGCACAGTGATTACATATTCAAGAGTTCCTCCTACTGTTGGGCTTTGATGCTGAAGGCTGATAGGAGGGGCTTTTGATCATGCAGGGCTGTGATTGGCTGCACCGTGCTGACATCATTGGTAGCCCTTCCTACCAGGGGGCTGTGATAACCAAGGCTGGTAGGTGTGATTTCTGATCATGGTGCAATGTTATTGGCCCTTCAGTGAAGACATCATTGGAAGTCCCTCCTACTGGTGGGTTGAGATACCCGAGGCTTTGTCTTGTAGTACTGTGATTGACCAAACAGCAATGGCACTATTAGTAGCTCCCCCTACCGATGGGCTGTGATAATCAAGGCTGGTAGGCAGGGCTCCTTATGTGGCACTGTTATTGGCTGTACAGTGATGACATCATCAGCAGCAGTCCTCCTACGAATGGGGCATGATACCCAAGGCCTGTAAGCTGGGCTCCAAGCCATGCTACACTGTGATTGGATGTACCTTGATGACATCATTGGGAGCCCCTCCTACCGGTGGGCTATGATAACCAAGGCTGGTAAGAGGGGCTCCTTATTATGTGGCGCTGTTATTGGTTATACAGTGATGACCTCATCGGCAGCCCCTCCTACTGGTGAGTTGTGATTTATAAGGCTCTCGATCATGCAACACTGTGATTGGCCAAAGGGTGATGACCTTATTGGGTGCCCATTCTACCGATGGGCTGTGATACCCAAGGCCTGTAGAGGGGCCCCTGATCATGTGGCTTTGTGATTTGCTGCACAGAGATGCCATCATCGGGAGCCCTTCCTACTAATGGGCCAGTAGGTGGGTCTCCTCATCGTGCAGCACTGTGATTGGCTGTGCAGTGATAACCTCATTAGGAATCCCTCCTACCAATGGGCTCTGGTGCCCACAGCTGGTAGGAGGGGCTCACAATCATATGGCACTGTGATTGAACACAGAGATGACATTGGGAGCCCCACCTACAGATGGGCTCCGGTGTGTGGCGCCCCCCCACCCATCCACTGCCATGTTTGGCACTTGTTTCGGGGGGAAGGGAGAAGCGGGTACCTGGATTTGACACATACCGGCTTCCTGCTCAGATCTGAGATGGAAGTGCGGCCCCTTCTCCTTCCCCCACAGTCTCTGGGTCACATCACAGGTCCCGGAAGACTTCAAGACCATTTACAAAGCGCAGTGCGGCTCGAGCACGCACAGTAGGAAACCAGCCATGAAGCTGCGAGGCTTCAATTCCTGTTTCCCTTACTTGCTATGCCAGCCTCTGCACCCGAAACAGATTGAAGAATCGGCTCGGGTTAGGACGTTGCTGGATCCCTGGACAGGTAAGTGTCCTTATATTTAAAGTAGGCAGCTACAGTATGGGTACTTTTTGGGGGAGAACCTGGAGCTCCTCTTTAGCTGGCTTTGCCCGTGAGGGAAAACTCGTCACCTGGCATGATTGATCAGAGGAGGGGCGGGGGGGGGGACAAAAGATACTTTTACCCAAAGCTGGGCTTTAATTATTACCCCACCAGTTTTTAGGTCACCAAGGAGGGAGCTCTGAGATGATGAAGCCATGGTCTCCTCCTCTACCAGGAGAGCTGCAATGGGGGGAAAATACCAACTGCAGGTAATACCTGGTGACCAGTCCTCTACCAGGTATGAGGGGTCAGTATAGTGATTTTATTATAGAGTGTATGGGGAGAGTAGATGGTTTACTTCTTACAGCGACCTATTGCCGCATACCTTTATACTGTGTGTAAGCGCCAGGGGGCGTAATCTTGTAATTTAAAGGCATTGTACGCTTTCACACATTTCTATTGCTATAACTCGGTATAATGGAGTTCTATTCCCTGTGTTTGTTTGTCTTACCCTGTAATGATTGTCTCACATGTTGTGGCTGCAGATTGTAGTGTCATGGCTGATCGATTCCCCCTAAGTCCATGTATTTATTTGTCGAGCTTGTCCCTGCCAATGAGATGGGCAACTGCGTGTTCGGGGTCACACAGCGTCCAATCCATGCCTCATCGTTTCCTCTGTGTTGCATTACACATGTAGAAGTAATAATGTGATCAAAGACTGCATGATGATCTCTCCGATAATCGCTCTGCCCCTTTGTGTCTGTGTCAGATCTAATTACTGTGTAGCTCTCACCTGCAGAGCACTAGTCTGAGCAAACTGATTATTGTGGGATATGTAGTTTCTTCACAGGAAGTGTCAGTTCTCACACTATAGACAAAGGTCATGCATTAACCTGTGCAACGCCATGCCTCAGGTTTGAACACAAACAGAAATTGCTGATGCTGGATTGTGAAGATTTACTCTTCTACAGGCTGTGTGTACAGGGCACCCAATGACACCATGAAACTGCATGATCAATGCACGTCTTATGCAGGTGAAAAACACAAGGTGGCGGTAGGGAGGTGTAAAATGCCTTTAAAGCGGTTGTAAACCGCTGGGGAGAAAAAAAAAACCCGCAACACAATTGGATAATGTGCTAGTATGCATCACATACTAGCATATTATGAAATACTCACCTTAGAACGAAGCCCTCTCAGCGGCGCCCTGGTTACAGCTGAGAGGGCTGACGTCTTCTCCCCTGTCCTTTCTTCCGGGATTGCGGGCTCTCTGCGCCCTGAGTGGCTGGAGCCGCGATGACGTCACTCGCACGCAAGCCCTCGTTTCCGTGAGGAAGCTCTGGCACGGTATGCCAGACCATCAGAGCGCATGCGCTGGCTGCATGCAGAGTGAATATCTCCTAAATGGTGTACGTTTAGGAGATATTCATTTAACCTCCACTGTGCGTACATCTTCCCCACCCAACATACCTTGCCTAACAGCACATTCAACACTCTCCTCTTTTGAATTGGCTACTACTGAAGAGGTTACAAAACTTTTCTCAGATGCCCACCTAACCAATTGTCCCTTGGATCCTGTTCCCTCACAACTACTACGGTCACCCTCTTCTTCTATCCTATGCTCCCTCACTCACATCTTCAATCTCTCCCTCTCTAGTGGCACCTTCCCCTCCCCTCTAAAACATGTGCAGATCACTCCCATACTTAAAAAGCCCTCACTGGACCCCACCAACCTGAACAACTTAAGACCCATCTCATTGCTCCCATTCACCTCTAAACTTCTAGAATGCTTAGTCTACAACCGTCTTAGCTCCTACCTCAGTGAAAATTCTTCTTGACCCCTTACAGTCTGGCTCTCGCTCACAGCACTCCACGGAAACTGCCTTACTAAAACTCACTAACGATTTACTAACTGCTAAAACCAACGGCCACTACTCCATGCACCTACTACTTGACCTCTCTGTGGCCTTTGATACTGTTGACCACCCGCTCCTTCTCAATAAACTACATTCCCTGGGCCTCCGAGATTCTGCTCTATCCTGGTTCTCTGCCTATCTATCACAGCGCTCCTTCAGTATACCCTACAACTCTGTTTCCTCCTCTCCATTGCCCCTTTCTGTGGGGGTCCCCCAAGGCTCGGTTCTTGGACCCCTTCTCTTCTCTATCTACACCTCCTCCCTTGGTTACTAGATAACCGCCCATGGCTTCCAATACCACTTATACGCCGATGACACCCAAATCTATCTGTCTACTCCTCACCTCACTCCTTCAGTCTCCTCTCACATTACTAACTTACTAACTGACATATCAGCATGGATGTCGCACCACTCCCTTAAACTAAATCTCTCTAAAACTGAGCTATTAATATTCCCCCCCCGCCCGTGCCCCCTTCCATGACTTTTCAATCAAAATCAATAATACAACCATCAGTCCCTCCCCTCACGCCAGGGTACTAGGTATAATCCTAGACCAGTGATGGCGAACCTTGGCACCCCAGATATTTTGGAACTACATTTCCCATGATGCTCTTGCACTCTACAGTGTAGAGCATCATGGGAAATGTAGTTCCAAAACATCTGGGGTGCCAAGGTTCGCCATCACTGCTCTAGACTCCGACTTGTCATTTCAGCCTCAAGTCCAGTCGTTTTCAAAAGTTTGTAGAATTCACCTCCATAACATCTCTAAAATTCGCCCCTTTTTAACAAATAAAACCACCAAGCTCCTCATTCACTCCCTTGTTATCTCTCGCCTTGACTATTGCAACTCCTTTCTCATTGGCCTGCCTCTCTATAGGCTCCTCCCCTCTTCAGTCTATCATGAATGCTGCTGCCAGACTTATCCACCTTACCAACCGCTCAGTGTCCGCCACCCCTCTCCTCCAATCCCTACACTGACCACCACCCCTCTCCTCCAATCCCTACACTGGCTCCCAATCACCCAGCAAATTAAATTCAAAATACTAACCACAACATACAAAGCCATTCACAACTCTGACCCGAGCTACATAACTAATCTTGTCTCCAAATATCACCCAAATCGTCCTCTCCGCTCTTCTCAAGACCTCCTACTCTCAAGCTCTCTCGTCTCCTCCTCTCATGCTCGTCTCCAAGATTTCTCCAGAGCCTCTCCCATCCTCTGGAACTCGCTACCTCCACCTGTCCGGCTATCCCCTACTCTTGCTACCTTCAGGCGATCCCTGAAAACTCATCTCTTCAGGAAAGCCTATCATGTCTCCAACTAATCTTTTACCACTTCCATCAGATCATTCCCCACAGTTACAACCTTTTGTACCACCTGCCCCACCCTATTAAATTGTAAGCTCTTCTGAGCAGGGCCCTCTGAATCCTCCTGTATTTTATTGTATTATAACTGTATTGTCTCCTTTTTATATTGTAAAGCGCTGCGTAAACTGTTGGCGCTATATAAATCCTGAATAATAATAATAATACCTACAGGTAAGCCTTATCATAGGCTTACCTGTAGGTAAAAATAACAAAGCAGGGTATACAACAGCTTTAGGATGTGCCAAATTCCACACCTTTTTATATTCTCATCTGTGCAACAGTAGAAACAAACAAATGAGTTTGGGAAAAGAAAGCTCTATAGGATAGAAGCACCATCTGCCCGTTCAGAATCTTTGGAAGACTCTGCTGGCATTTGCTAGCGTTGGCGCTGACAGTGAAGATCTATGAAGCTGTCAGTTGCTATGCAGACCTGTCCCCCACTGTTTGCAGAGAGGAGTGTTGGACGCTCACACATGGCGTGCTGCTTTGTTGGAAGTGGGGTGAGGGAGCCGTGTGCTTCCCTATACCTGGAAGGATCGGGTTATTCTTGGAGTTCTGAATGGTGTGGAAATCGAGCACATGGAAGGTAGATACACTTCTTCTTCTTTTTTTTTTTTTTTTTTTTTTTTTTTTTTTTTTTTTAGGATATTTGCTTTTAGCAAACCTGTTGCCTTCCTGTGAACTGATAATTCAAACATTTGTGTCACATTATGCAGACGTTAATCGCTCAACTGCTGAATAATGAAAGCTTTAGCTCAGGGGTAGGCAACCTCGGCCCTCCAGCTGTTTTGAAACTACAAGTCCCATGAGACCTTGCAAGACCCTGACAATCACAGGCACGACCCCTAGAGGCAGAGGCATGATGGGATTTGTAGTTTCACCACAGCTGGAGGGCTGAGGTTGCCTACCCCTGCTTAGCTGCTGAACGATCTTTATGATGAAAGATCGCCATTCAGCCATAGTTGGGTAATGCAGTAGGCTATGGTCAGGTAGGGATAAATGAGTAAGTGCATTCCTCCGTGGTTAGGTAGATCAGTTGGGTAAGTGCAGTCGGCTGTAGCCAGGTAAGTGCCTTCTTCCATGGTCAGGTAGTCCAGTTGGGTAAGGGCAGTCGGCCATGTTTGGGTGAGTGCATCCTTCCATGGCTCGGTAATTTATTCAGGTAAGAGCCGTTAAGCATGATCGGGTGAATGTGATCTTCCATGGTCAGGTGGTCAAGTCAGGTTAGGGCTGTCGGCCATGGTCAGGTGAGTGCATTGTTCCATGATCGACTCTCGAGTAGATTAAGTACATTTGGGTAAATGCATTCTTCCATGGTCTTTTATTCCAGGCAGGTATGTGCAGTCATGGATGAGGGCGGTCGGCCACGGTTGC
The DNA here is from genome assembly GCF_042186555.1 of Aquarana catesbeiana. Lineage (NCBI taxonomy): Eukaryota > Metazoa > Chordata > Amphibia > Anura > Ranidae > Aquarana > Aquarana catesbeiana. The sequence continues at coordinate 19,584,752 of NC_133326.1, forward strand.
GTAGCTGAGGAGGGTGAGGGCAGTTGGCCACGGTTGTGTAGTTGAGGCGGCTGAGGGCGGTCGGCCACGGTTGAATAGCTGTGGCGGTCGGCCATGGATGCGTCGTTGAGGCGGCTGAGGGCGGTCGGACGCGGTTGCGTAGTTGTGGCGGCTGAGGGCGGTCGGCCGCGGTTGCGTAGTTGAGGCGGCTGAGGGCGGTCGGCCGCGGTTGCGTAGTTGTGGCGGCTGAGGGCGGTCGGCCGCGGTTGCGTAGCTGTGGCGGCTGAGGGCGGTCGGCCGCGGTTGCGTAGCTGTGGCGGCTGAGGGCGGTCGGCCGTGGTTGCGTAGTTGTGGCGGTTGAGGGCGGTCGGCCGCGGTTACGTAGTTGAGGCGGCTGAGGGCGGTCGGCCGCGGTTGCGTAGTTGTGGCGGCTGAGGGCGGTCGGCCGCGGTTGCGTAGTTGTGGCGGCTGAGGGCGGTCGGCCGCGGTTGCGTAGTTGTGGCGGCTGAGGGCGGTCGGCCGCGGTTGCGTAGTTGTGGCGGCTGAGGGCGGTCGGCCGCGGTTGCGTAGTTGTGGCGGCTGAGGGCGGTCGGCCGCGGTTGCGTAGTTGTGGCGGCTGAGGGCGGTTGCGTAGTTGTGGCGGCTGAGGGCGGTCGAGTGCATTCAGCCGTTATCAGGTCAGTGCTTTGAGTCATGGTCATATTGTGGTCACAGACCTAACTTTGTAAAGTTAGAAATAAAATTCCCTGAGATGTGTAGTCTCCTTGTTTGCTCTCTCTCACTCAGGATGGGGTAATTCCATGTAGCAGTCAGTCTGCCAAATGAATGAATTCCAATGCAAAATTTTAAGTTTTTAATCCCATTGATGTTAGTACATGCTCCTATTTAGTCCAGTCCTGTCTTTACACAGCACCGGTGATGGTCTCTATGACCACTTTCATGGTGGTCTCATATAGACAGAATGAGGGTGGAGAGGCTATTCATTCGCAAGTGGGAAATGAGTTATCTCTGTTTTACTTGTGTTGGGCAGAGAAACAGAAAATAATTCATTTTACATTTTAAAAATATTAGCTTTCACCAGATTATTGTCTTATGTATTGTTGATAATTTTATATATTTACATGGGAGCAATTATGTTTGCTTATTACATCAGCAGAAAACCACGTTGACATAACTTTTTAATAAAATCTGTCTCACTAAAAATAAAGAGGATTTTCTGCCATCTATAATGATGGGGAAGCACCCAGAATGCACCTGGTAGCCAGGGAACAAGTCATTTTGGCCCAGGCTTGTGATATTAAAGATTTATAGTGATGTTCACCACAAAAAAAAGTTATTTGGTAATAAGGATGTGTGATATTGGTAAAGCAAAAAAAAAAGTACTGTACACTACCTATTGGATGGCCAACGGGTATACCGGTAAAGCTGCAGATCAGACAGCAAAGCACTAGTGCAGCTGCTGCCCTTATTTAGGCCATTTTGGCGCCAGCATCAATAGCTAACATCCGCGCATATGCGTTTGACTGTGAATGCTAATATTTTCGCGCATAGGCGGGCATCTTCGCATGCATTTCCGTCTCGGAACTTAGGTTGTGCTATGGCCAGTACGTCCCTGACAGTGTCGATGGATTGCATGATGCTCCAAGGGCTGAGTAAAGGCAAGTAAAGGGTCACATCCGGCCCCCGGCCACAGTTTGGAGACCACTTCTCTAAGCGAGCGGCCCTTTCACCAGACTTGTCTCGGCAGAACAATGGTCATCAGCCAATAATCTGGCCTTTCCTATAAATTTACTGAAATCGAAGCCCTGGGTGGCCCTCCTGACACCACCCAGACAGATGAAAATAAGTCGTCCCGACAGTAACTGCAGCCAATTGGCTGCAGTCATTGTGCTGGTTTTCTGACAGCGGTGGGTGCCGGCTGTCAGCATACACTCTCCGGCAGCAGAAGATTTAGTACATCGGTGCTCTTGATCGGTGGTGGGGGTATCTGTGGAGTACAGCGGACTTAACAGGAGACTCTTTACATACATGGGCAGCTATAAACGTTTCTCCGTGAAGGGATCTGCTGTAGGTGCCGGCTCTTAAATGGCCACAGACTTTAGGAGAGAAAATTGTCCGCAAACCCCACCATGTTGCTGTCTTGGGTCGGCAGTTTCCACCACGTTGCTGTCTGGGGGTCGGCAATTTCCACCACGTTGCTGTCTGGGGGTCGGCAGTTTCCACCACGTTGCTGTCTGGGGGTCGGCAGTTTCCACCACGTTGCTGTCTGGGGGTCGGCAGTTTCCACCACATTGCTGTCTGGGGGTCGGCAGTTTCCACCACGTTGCTGTCTGGGGGTCGGCGGGCCTCACCACGTTGCTGTCTGGGGGTCGGCGGGCCTCACCACGTTGCTGTCTGGGGGTCGGCGGGCCTCACCACGTTGCTGTCTGGGGGTCGGCAGTTTCCACCACGTTGCTGTCTGGGGGTCGGCAGTTTCCACCACGTTGCTGTCTGGGGGTCGGCGGGCCGCACCACGTTGCTGTCTGGGGGTCGGCGGGCCGCACCACGTTGCTGTCTGGGGGTCGGCGGGCCGCACCACGTTGCTGTCTGGGGGTCGGCGGGCCGCACCACGTTGCTGTCTGGGGGTCGGCGGGCCTCACCACGTTGCTGTCTGGGGGTCGGCGGGCCTCACCACGTTGCTGTCTGGGGGTCGGCGGGCCGCACCACGTTGCTGTCTGGGGGTCGGCGGGCCGCACCACGTTGCTGTCTGGGGGTCGGCGGGCCGCACCACGTTGCTGTCTGGGGGTCGGCGGGCCTCACCACGTTGCTGTCTGGGGGTCGGCGGGCCGCACCACGTTGCTGTCTGGGGGTCGGCGGGCCTCACCACGTTGCTGTCTGGGGGTCGGCGGGCCGCACCGCGTTGCTGTCTGGGGGTCGGCGGGCCGCACCGCGTTGCTGTCTGGGGGTCGGCGGGCCGCACCGCGTTGCTGTCTGGGGGTCGGCGGGCCTCACCGCGTTGCTGTCTGGGGGTCGGCGGGCCTCACCGCGTTGCTGTCTGGGGGTCGGCGGGCCTCACCGCGTTGCTGTCTGGGGGTCGGCGGGCCTCACCGCGTTGCTGTCTGGGGGTCGGCGGGCCTCACCGCGTTGCTGTCTGGGGGTCGGCGGGCCTCACCGCGTTGCTGTCTGGGGGTCGGCGGGCCTCACCGCGTTGCTGTCTGGGGGTCGGCGGGCCTCACCGCGTTGCTGTCTGGGGGTCGGCGGGCCTCACCGCGTTGCTGTCTGGGGGTCGGCGGGCCTCACCGCGTTGCTGTCTGGGGGTCGGCGGGCCTCACCGCGTTGCTGTCTGGGGGTCGGCGGGCCGCACCACATTGCTGTCTGGGGGTTGGCGGGCCGCACCACATTATCCACACCACTGTCAGTGTAACATTTTATATTCCAGGTATTGATAACGGCTGCTGATCTCTTGTTTCTGTGTCTCCTTGCAGTGGGTTCGGCTCTCTCCAGCTATGGATGGTTCATCCTATTCGGCTGCGTCCTTTTGTATGTTTTGAAGCAGAAATTTACCTTCAACATTAGCTCTCTCCTCACCACCGCACAGACAGCACCGGCAGGTATAGCATGGAATACTTACCTTTTACCAGTCTGTATATTTCTAATAAACATTTAAAGGAAATCTATATTCATGTCTTTTCATAGGTCTGGCCTTTGGCCCTTTTACTGGTCTGTTCAGTAGAGTGATTCATAAAGTGGCAGGTTGCCCTGAACTTTAATTGCACTAAACTAAAGTAGAATTCCAGGCAAAACCTAACTAGTCTTAAAGTTTACTTGAAGTTGACTTTTCAGTAATTTGGCACTTGGCTCATTAATGAGCATCACAAACCAAAAATGATATTTAATTCATTTTATATATTCCAAGCAAACTCCCCCATCCACCCATGTCTCCATGCTTTATTTTGTTTAGAAATCTCTTTGAAAAACGACCCCCAGCATTTCTGTCTGCAGCTATCTTGAGCAAGGGCAGATAATTCCTATATCATTTTACTTCCTGGAATCCATCTGCTCTTAGCTCAGGCATGCTGACAGGAGGGTGTGCTTGGCTTAGAAGACCTCTCCTCCCCCTCCTATTATTATAGTTACGCTTCTAGCATTAGTAAAGAGTTAAGGATTAAAAATAGTCAGAGTAGCAATCCCTATGCTAACTAACCTGTGTAAGAAAGGTGTGTATATACAGTGAGGGGAAAAAAATATTCGATCCCCTGCTGTACATTTGCCCACTGACATAGAACTGATCAGTCTATAATATTAATGGTCAGTTTATTCTAACAGTGAGAGAGAGAATACCAACAAAAATATCCAGAAAAACACATTTCAAAAAAGATCTAAATGGATTTGCATTTTAATAAGTGAAATAAATATTTGACCCCTTCGCAAAACATGACTTAGTACTTGGTGAAGAAACCCTTGTTGGCAATCACAGAAGTCAGACTTTTCTTGTAGTTGGCCACCAGGTTTGCACACATCTCAGGAGGGATTTTGTCCCACTCCTCTTTGCAGATCATCTCCAAGTCATTAAGGTTTCGAGGCTGATGTTTGGTAACTGGAACCTTCAGCTCCCTCCACATATTTTCTATGGGATTAAGGTCTGGAGACTGGCTAGGCCACTCCAGGACTTTAATGTGCTTTTTTTTGTTTTGAGACACTCATTTGTTGCCTTGGTCGTGTGTCATTGTCATGCTGGAATACCCATCCACGACCCATTTTCAATGCCCTGGCTGGGGGAAGGAGGTTCTCACCCAACATTTGATAGTGTATGGGCCCCGTCCATCGTCCCTTTTGATGCAGTGAAGTAGTCCTGTCCCCTGAACAGAAAAACACCCCCAAAGTATAATTTTGGGGGATGGTGTTCTTGGGTTCATAGGCAGCATTCCTCCTCTTCCAAACACGGCGAGTTGAGTTGATGCCAAAGAGCTCAATTTTGGTCTCATCTGATCACAACACTTTCACCCAGTTCTCCTCTGAATCATTCAGATGTTCATTAGCAAACGTCAGACGGGCCTGTACATGTGCTTTCTTCAGCAGGGGGACCTTGCGGGCGCTGCAGGATTTCAGTCCTTCACGGCGTAGTGTTCCCAATTGTTTTCTTGGTGACTATGGTCCCAACTGCCTTGAGATCATTGAAAAGATTCTCCCGTGTAGTTCTGGGCTGATTCCTCACCGTTCTCATGATCATTGAAACTCCACTCCAAGGTGAGACCTTGTATGGAGCCCCAGACCGACGGAGATTGACAGTTATTTGTGTTTCTTCCATCTAATCGCACCAACTGTTGTCACCCTCTTACCAAGCTGCTTGGCGATGGTCTTCTCACCCTTGTAGCCCATTCCAGCCTTCCAAGCTACAATCTTGTCCCCGACATCCTTGGACAGCTCTTTGGTCTTGGCCATGGTGGAGAGATTGGAATATGATTGCTTCCGTGGACAGGTGTCTTTTTATACGGGTAACAAGCTGAGATTAGGAGCACTCCCTTTAAGAGTGCTCCAAATCTAACCTCGGTACCTGTATAGAAGACAACTGGGAGCCAGAAATCTTGCTGATTGATAGGAATCAAATACTTATTTCACTCATTAAAATGCAAATCAATTTTATAACTTTTTTTGAAATGTGTTTTTCTGGATATTTTTGTTGTTATTCTCTCACTGTTAAAATAATCCGACCATTAAAATTATAGACTGATCATCTCTTTGTCAGTGGGCATACGTACAAAATCAGCAGGGGGATCAAACTCTTTTTTTTTTTTTTCCCCACACTGTACTTGCCTATTTTCAGTCTGCTCTGGTCCAGTCACATGATCCGCTTCCCCTGTGTCAGCCAGCAGTGGCTGCAGGGGAGGGGAGGGAGTGGTGACAATGGATTGGCCATCGGAGCCTATGAGTGATGTCACAGCTCCCCAGATATTCCCGGCTGTTGTGAAGCCCTTCTCGCCCTTCTCGCCCTGCTCTCCCTGCTCTCCCTGCTCTCCCTTTTCTGGGGTTGGTTTACTGAAACTCCAGAGAGAGCAAAATCTGTACATGGTAGCCAATCGGCTTCTAACTTCATCTTGTTCAATAAAACTTTGTCAATAAGACCCCACTCACACTGAACATGGCTTTGAAATTGTGCGACTTCATCTAAACCCTCACGATTTTAAAACTGCATTTAAGTCTGACTTCGGGGGGCGACTTGAAAGACATCTGTGCAGCTTCACGTACAGATGTATATTAAAATTGCTTGCGAAGTCGCCAAAAGTAGTTCAGATACGAATTTTGTAAATCGGTGCGGCGCCGAAAAGTCGGTGTTGCACCGATTTGGGATGCTCCTATTGCTGACAATAGGCTCCGATTTTGACATGCAGTTTTGACCTGTCAAATCGCGCCAATGTGAATGGGCGGGCTTTAACCTGGAAGCTGATTGGTTTCTCTGCAGAGCTGCACCACATTCTGTGTGCTCCAGTTTTAGTAAATCAACCCCAGCGAGGAGTCCAGGGCTGTACACCTGCCTAGTGGCCGGCTCTCTGCTCATGGACCTCTGAGAACTGAGTGATCAGCGGTGTTTGATCGCTCGATTCTCAGTGTTGGAGCCGGCAGGGTACAAATGTAGCATCGGACCGATCCCTAGGGAAGTATGATTTTGAAAAAAAAACGCTGAGGGTTTACTACTACTTTTATGACTTTGTGTTGAATCTTTCCCTAGACCCAGATGAAGTGGTCAGAAGACAGGAAGCCGTGGCTGCAGCCAGGCTGAAGATGCAGCAGGAGTTGGATGCTCAGGCGGAAAGATATAAAGAGAAGCAGAGACAGGTGAGTGATGGAAGAAGAAATGTGGACAGTTTGCTATGTAGATCTGTCTTGTTATGGCGCAGAACTAGGAAAATGCAATCCTCTTCCTCCTTCCTCTTCTTCCTCTTCTTCCTCTTCCTCCTCTTCCTCCTCTTCCTCCTCTTCCTCCTCTTCCTCCTCTTCTTCCTCTTCCTCCTCTTCTTTTTATCTTCCTCCTAGTAAAATGATGGAGCAACATTTCTGAACGTTTACATTCTGTGCAGGATTTGGGTGTTTTTTTTTTTTTTTTTTTTTTCCAGTGTAAACGCTGTACGGCACGGTTGCCAACCTCCAACCCTATAAACCCTATATATAGATTCTTTCTACTAATAAAACATTGAAAATTTACTGACAGATTAATGATAACCTGCAATCATACGAACTCCTTTTAAAAAGTATTGATATTTTTAAAAAAAGGAAGGATTCCCGTAAGGTGTGGTTTGTTTTTTTTTTGTTTTGTTTTTTTTAGCAGCTATGTATTCTAATCAAGAAAGTTTTTATGATATTGTAAAATCTTTATTGGACAAAATTAGTACAAGAATGGAAATAGGATTTAAAATATGAATTCTGGCTACAGGTGTATACAATCATGTTACATTACAGCTGTCAGTTCTACACAGTACAACTATCAATTGATAGTACATTACAAAAATAATATCCACACAAACACCCCAACGCATTTCAACTTATTCGGTCATAGACTTCCTCAGGGGCTTTTTTTTTTTTTTTGGCTCCAAAAGGAAATATCAAAACATTCATATGTTCAATACCTCATATTCTGTGAGCATTTGTGCATGTGATATATTAGTAAATTGATAATTACTGCTCAGGAGATGGAACTCTACTCTATAGCCATAAATTGTTTAAAAAGATCCCAGCGGTCCAAAAATCTTCACACACCATTCCCACCTCCTCAAGATGAAGCCCGAATAATATATATATTTATTTTTTGTGGTCGACAAGTGGTTAAATATCAATCCTCAGGATAGAAAAAAAAAAAGGACCCGGGCTTCATCTTGAGGAGGTGGGAATGGCGTGTGGATATTTTTGGACCGCTGGGATCTTTTTAAACTATATATATTTGTGTGTGTTGCAGTTTACCAAGATTATGGCTGAAGATATCAGTCACAACCCTGTGCCTTTTTTTTTTTTTTTTTGTGGCCGGCTTTCTTATAAAACCGGCCCAAGCAGCTCATAAGCCCCTGGAACGGTTTCGGAAGCAGCAGGAGGGGACGTGTCCATCATTCCCCCCCCCCCCCCCCCCCCCCAACACCACTCGTTGGTGTTTCTGGGGCTTGCTGGTTCAACCAAGAAACGATCAGACAGCTGCACCCATAGGCGATGAAAGGGTTAATACTCTTTCATTGACTCTATGGCCTTGGAGGACCAGTCCAGGCTGGAAGTAAATAAATTTTTTTTTTTGCTTTTAAAGGTAAAGAGGAGATTTACACTTGATTCTGTGTGTCGTGTATTGAGGTGAACGGGCTGCCCTCTGCTCGTTTGTTACCCAAAAGACACTCCTGCTCCTTTTTTGGGACGACAAGCGGCACCATTTTTAAATGCGTGTTATGCCGCGTGATTCTGTCACACGACAGTCACAGCAGAATCGCACCAGGTTTGGGGTGCCATTAGGAATAATGACACCCCAAACACCCGTTGCGCGTTTTTCCAGGGATTTGGAATCGTGGGCAGGATTGCAGAGATTACAAATCGTCTAATGTGAACAGGGCCTTGGGAGCAACAGGAGAAAAAAAAAACACTTTTTTGACAAAACATCAGGGTTGGCCCCCCCGCCATAGAGTCAGATGATGAACACAGCGACGTGCGGACTAGAACATCTCATGTTTCCTTTTTTTTACTGACCGCTAAGTCAGTTTTGTCAAACATTTTTGCTTTCCCTTACTGTACTGGTCTCCTCCTCCATGGGAAGCCTTTCCTCATACCGTAATTCTCTTATGTAACTGCACACAGATGAATGGGATCTCCTGCCAGGGCTGCTCAGAAATCATCACAATAATCGGGTTGGCAGTGAGAAAATCTGTCTTCATCCCAAAGTAAATACTGGTGGCCTTCTCGCTTCCTCCAAGCAGCTGGGACTGTGGGAATGAGAACAATGGAGCTCCGTGTGCCGGAGACCATACATCTTATCACTACGTGATCCTAGGAAGGAGCCCGGACTGGTTCATGGCGGGGTGGATTTGATTTAAAGCCACTCGATTTGAAATCATCATTTTTAAAAGAGCAACTGTCTCCTCTGACCCGCTGTTGGCTCCTCCTCTGTCCCGCTGTTGACTCCTCCTCTGACCCGCTGTTGACTCCTCCTCTGACCCGCTGTTGGCTCCTCCTCTGTCCCGCTGTTGGCTCCTCCTCTGTCCCGCTGTTGGGCTCCTCCTCTGTCCCGCTGTTGGGCTCCTCCTCTGTCCCGCTGTTGGGCTCCTCCTCTGTCCCGCTGTTGGGCTCCTCCTCTGTCCCGCTGTTGGGCTCCTCCTCTGTCCCGCTGTTGGGCTCCTCCTCTGTCCCGCTGTTGGGCTCCTCCTCTGTCCCGCTGTTGGGCTCCTCCTCTGTCCCGCTGTTGGGCTCCTCCTCTGTCCCGCTGTTGGGCTCCTCCTCTGTCCCGCTGTTGGGCTCCTCCTCTGTCCCGCTGTTGGGCTCCTCCTCTGTCCCGCTGTTGGGCTCCTCCTCTGACCCGCTGTTGGGCTCCTCCTCTGACCCGCTGTTGGCTCCTCCTCTGACCCGCTGTTGGCTCCTCCTCTGTCCCGCTGTTGGCTCCTCCTCTGTCCCGCTGTTGGCTCCTCCTCTGTCCCGCTGTTGGCTCCTCCTCTGTCCCGCTGTTGGCTCCTCCTCTGTCCCGCTGTTGGCTCCTCCTCTGTCCCGCTGTTGGCTCCTCCTCTGTCCCGCTGTTGGCTCCTCCTCTGTCCCGCTGTTGGCTCCTCCTCTGTCCCGCTGTTGGGCTCCTCCTCTGTCCCGCTGTTGGGCTCCTCCTCTGTCCCGCTGTTGGGCTCCTCCTCTGTCCCGCTGTTGGGCTCCTCCTCTGTCCCGCTGTTGGGCTCCTCCTCTGTCCCGCTGTTGGGCTCCTCCTCTGTCCCGCTGTTGGGCTCCTCCTCTGTCCCGCTGTTGGGCTCCTCCTCTGTCCCGCTGTTGGGCTCCTCCTCTGTCCCGCTGTTGGGCTCCTCCTCTGTCCCGCTGTTGGGCTCCTCCTCTGTCCCGCTGTTGGGCTCCTCCTCTGTCCCGCTGTTGGGCTCCTCCTCTGTCCCGCTGTTGGGCTCCTCCTCTGTCCCGCTGTTGGGCTCCTCCTCTGTCCCGCTGTTGGGCTCCTCCTCTGTCCCGCTGTTGGGCTCCTCCTCTGTCCCGCTGTTGGGCTCCTCCTCTGTCCCGCTGTTGGGCTCCTCCTCTGTCCCGCTGTTGGGCTCCTCCTCTGTCCCGCTGTTGGGCTCCTCCTCTGTCCCGCTGTTGGGCTCCTCCTCTGTCCCGCTGTTGGGCTCCTCCTCTGTCCCGCTGTTGGGCTCCTCCTCTGTCCCGCTGTTGGGCTCCTCCTCTGTCCCGCTGTTGGGCTCCTCCTCTGTCCCGCTGTTGGGCTCCTCCTCTGTCCCGCTGTTGGGCTCCTCCTCTGTCCCGCTGTTGGGCTCCTCCTCTGTCCCGCTGTTGGGCTCCTCCTCTGTCCCGCTGTTGGGCTCCTCCTCTGTCCCGCTGTTGGGCTCCTCCTCTGTCCCGCTGTTGGGCTCCTCCTCTGTCCCGCTGTTGGGCTCCTCCTCTGTCCCGCTGTTGGGCTCCTCCTCTGTCCCGCTGTTGGGCTCCTCCTCTGTCCCGCTGTTGGGCTCCTCCTCTGTCCCGCTGTTGGGCTCCTCCTCTGTCCCGCTGTTGGGCTCCTCCTCTGTCCCGCTGTTGGGCTCCTCCTCTGTCCCGCTGTTGGGCTCCTCCTCTGTCCCGCTGTTGGGCTCCTCCTCTGTCCCGCTGTTGGGCTCCTCCTCTGTCCCGCTGTTGGGCTCCTCCTCTGTCCCGCTGTTGGGCTCCTCCTCTGTCCCGCTGTTGGCTCCTCCTCTGTCCCGCTGTTGACTCACCGACAGTCCCATTCACTTTAATGGGACGGCTGGTGATACCTCAGTGACACAACAAGGTGAGGGACGTGGCGGCAGCAGGTGAGTGGATGTCCGCTAACAGGGCGCTGCCATGATGGATCGGAAATGACAGGTGCTCTTTAAATGTAAGGAATTATTCTTGCTGGTAGTTAGAATCTTTAATATTTACAAACAAAATGAAGGTTTCCTATTTAGAATAATAAGCTGTCAGTTTGGTAAAACAGCGATATCAGAACCGATTCAATCGTACTGTTTGTAGTGTACATAGATTTACAAAACAATGGGATAAAGGAATATTCCTGAAGTTTGTTTTATCTCAGGGTTACTGTGAAATTGTGTGAATGCATCAATGCAGAATGTGAATGCATTAACTGACAATTGCGCGGTCGTGCGACGTTGCACCCAAACAAAATTGACGTCCTTATTTTCCTACAAATAGATCTTTCTTTTGGTGGTATTTTATCATCTCTGCGGTTTTTATTTTTTGACCTATAAACAAAAAAAGAGCGACAATTTTTGTTAAAAAAAGCAATATTTTTTTTTAGTTTTTGCTAAAATAAATATCCCCCAAAAATATATAAAAAAAAAAAACATTTTTTTTCCGATATGTATTCTTCTACATATTTTTGGTAAAAAAAAATTTAAATCAGCGTATATTGATTGGTTTGCGCAAAAGTTATAGCGTCTACAAAATAGGGGATAGATTTTATGGCATTTTTATTATTATTATTATTATTATTATTATTATTATTTTTTTTTATATCAGTAATGGCGCTCTGCGATATTATTATTTATTTCTTTTATATCGTGACTGCGACATTATGGCGGACACATCGGACACTTTTGACACTATTTTGGAACCATTGTCATTTATACAGCGATCAGTTCCATAAAAATTGCACTGATTACTGTGTAAATGACACTGGCAGGGAAGGGGTTAAACACTAGGGGGCGATCAAGGGGTTAAGTGTGTCCTAGGGAGTGATTGTCACTGGGGGGGGGGGATGGGTTACCACTGACATGACAGCGATCACTAACATGCACTGCATCATCAATGCAGTGCATGTTATCTCAGCTTGCAGGGCTTGTGTTCATTGAATGAGTTTACCAAAAATGTAAATATTGTAGAATATACAGCCTCGTGCTACATAACGAAGCTCCATTTCATGCTGAATAAACTTCATTATTAATGTATCTTAACCGCTTGCTGACCAGCCGGCCGTCATGATACTGCGGCGGGTTGGCATGGCTGCGCAAATCATCAAAGGTGTACGTCAGTCGTTTTAAGAGCGATGGGGGCGCAACTCTGGAGCCGATGTGCGATAGTTTTGTGGAATTTAGTAAATTTATTTTACTAGTAATGGTGACGATCAGCGATTTTTTTTTTTTTTTTTTTTTTTTTTCTTTTTTCTTTTTTCTTTTTTCCGGACAATTTGGACGCTAAATGGCACTTTTTTGTGAACCGGTGACATTACAGTGATCAGTGCTAAAAATATGCACTATATGTTACTGTACTAGTGACACTGGCAGGGAGGGGGTTAACACCAGGGACGATTAAAGGGTTAAAGTGGTTGTAAACCCTGTTACACCACTTTTACTTACAGGTAAGCCTATAAAAAGGCTTACCTGTAGGTACTGGAAATATCCCCTAAACCTGCACTTGTGCCGACGTCATCGCCGCATGCGCACTGAAGAAAGGGCACGATCGTGCTGTTTCTAAAGGACCCGTGACCGTCGGCTCCTGCCTGCATGTGTGGTGGTGACGTCACGCGACTCCGGCCAGTCAGACCTGGAAGGAAGAGGGGTGAAGACGGACGCGACCACCAAGCGGGGACATCGCGGGCTTCGTTTGCAGGTAAGTGCCACATAATGCGATGCATACTAGCCCATTATGCTTTTACTTTGCAGGGGGGGGGAAAAAAAGAGGAAGTAAAACCCCATCAGGGTTTACTTCCTCAATAAGTGTGTTCCCTGGGAGTGTTTTCTAATTGTGTGGGGGATGGACTGACTGGGACAACGGAGATCCGTGTTCACAAGAACACAAGATCTCTATATCCTCCTCTGTCGGAACGGCGATCTGCCTTGTGTACATAGGCAAATCCCTGTTTTTCCCTCTTGTGGGGGAACGATCGCAGGCGGCCACCAGACCCGCTGATCGCCCCTCCCCTCCCCCTCTGGCCAATCGGCAGACGTGCGGGTATGTTAATTTGCGCAGCCTTGCCACAGCGGGCGGCAAGTCGTTACTGTGTACCGCTTTCATATGAGAAAAATCGGACGCAAAAGACTGCGCGTGATCAGAAATGATAAACAAAAAATAAAGCCTTTGTCATATGAGAATTTTTCGTACGTGAATTCCTCGGTTCCGACTTGCTGTGAAACAACGAGGAAAAGCAGACGATCGTTCACCCAATTTTCTCATAGTGTGTACCAGCCTTTAGTCTCTGCTTTAGACATAGCAGCATATAGCCATGACTATAGTATGTGTCTTCTGCGAATGAATCCCCCCCCCAATGACATGATCAATTCTGCACACTGTCTGGATTAACGTCTAAATTTTATTGTCCATAAATGATTTCCATAAACCAGCAAATGATTAATCGAACGTTTTCTTTTAGTGAAAGCTAATTTGGCAGAGCTGATGTTGCTGTGATGTGATTATGCTCATTTATTCTGACAGTATGAATAGGTGAGTCTGGTAATTGTATTGTCCTCTGGGATCAGAGCGGAGACGCTCCACACATTTGCATTAGTTGAGATGTCGGCACCCTCACAGCTGTACATACGATTGTTCTTTTATCAGCCGGATCCGACTCTGAATAGAACCCAGCCGGGTGTCTAGCTTTGTAGTTGGAAAACACACTAATGCAACCCCCCCCCCCCCCCCTCCCTCCCCCACCCACCACCATACAAAGAAAGTCCATTTTTTATTACCAGTCTGTCAGAATAAAGGAATCTGCAGGAGCTGATAGCCGTACACAAGACATTCTAACCTCTTCTTAGCATTTGTAAATACACAATTTGACTCATTGACCCTATTTTAACTGCTTCAGCCCCGGAAGATTTTACCCCCTTCCTGACCAGAGCACTTTTTGCGATTCGGCACTGCGTCGCAATTGCGCGGTTGTGCGACGTTGCACCTGAACAAAATTTATGTCCTTTTTTTTTTTTTTTCCCACAAATAGAGCTTTCTTTTGGTGGTATTTGATCACCTCTGCGGTTTTTATTCTTTGCGCTATAAACAAAAAAGCAACAATTTTTTTTTTTTTTTTAAATATTTTTTTACTTTTTGCTATAATAAATATCCCCCAAAAACATATAAATAAAAAATACAATTTTTTTTTTCCGCAGTTTAGGCCAATATGTATTCTTCTACATATTTTTGGTAAAAAAGAAAATCGCAATAAGCGTATATTGATTGGTTTGCGCAAAAGTTATAGTGTCTACAAAATAGGGGATAGATTTATGCCATTTTTATTAGTAATGGCGACGATTTTAAGAGAAAAAATTTATATATATATATATATATATATATATATATAGCGATCAGTGATCTCTGTCATGTCACGAGGCAGAACAGGGAAATGCCTTGCTTACATAGGCATTTCCCCGTTCTGTGCCTCTGTGACACGATCGCCGGGAAACCGGCGGACATTGAGTCTGCCGGTCCCGCGAGCATGGTCACGCCTTACGCGGCGGGCACGCGCCCGCCAATTAAAGGAGACGTACAGGTACACCCATTTGCCCACCGCTGCCATTGTGCCGACGTATATCGGCATGCAGCGATCGGCAAGTGGTTAATTGATTTGGTGCAATCTCCAGAACATTGGTGATGTACATTTCATATAATCGCCCATCCAGCAGATCCAGCATTGAACCGTTGGGATCCTCTCATGCCCTGCTACTGGTCCTGTGCCACCATGCTATCTGATGTCATCGAGAGGCCCACTAGCTCCTACAGGATTGGCAGGACTACTGATTACGTGCCACTAGGGCCACCCTCCCCCAGAATTGCACAGTAAGGCCTCCTGGGATATGTAACGTTCATATCACAGGAGGCACAGTACACTTAATTCACCTAATGTCAGGGGTCTCCAAACTTTCTAAATAAAGGGCCAGTTTACTTCCCTCTAGGCTTTAGGAGGGCCAGTGGAAATGGGCCCCAATGCCAGTGGGAGTAGACCGTTTCTCAGCTTTGGTGCTCAGTGGGAGGAATAGTGTCCCATAAGTGGTGTCAGTGGGAGGAATAGTGTCCCATCATTGGTATCAGTGGGAGGAATAGTGTCCCATCACTGGTGTCAGTGGGAGGAATGGTGCCCCATCACTGGTGTCAGTGGGAGGAATGGTGCCCCATCACTGGTGTCAGTGGGAGGAATGGTGCCCCATCACTGGTGTCAGTGGGAGGAATGGTGCCCCATCACTGGTGTCAGTGGGAGGAATGGTGCCCCATCACTGGTGTCAGTGGGAGGAATGGTGCCCCATCACTGGTGTCAGTGGGAGGAATGGTGCCCCATCACTGGTGTCAGTGGGAGGAATGGTGCCCCATCACTGGTGTCAGTGGGAGGAATGGTACCCCATCACTGGTATCAGTGGGAGGAATAGTGTCCCATAAGTGGTGTCAGTGGGAGGAATGGTGTCCCATCACTGGTGTCAGTGGGAGGAATACTGCCCCATCATTGGTATCAGTGGGAGGAATAGTGTCCCATAAGTGGTGTCAGTGGGAGGAATGGTACCCCATCACTGGTGTCAGTGGGAGGAATACTGCCCCATCATTGGTATCAGTGGGAGGAATAGTGTCCCATAAGTGGTGTCAGTGGGAGGAATGGTGTCCCATCACTGGTGTCAGTGGGAGGAATGGTGTCCCATCACTGGTGTCAGTGGGAGGAATGGTGCCCCATCACTGGTGTCAGTGGGAGGAATGGTACCCCATCATTGGTGTCAGTGGGAGGAATGGTGCCTCATCATTACATGGATTAAATTTCAAACAATTTTAGCAGGGATCGGAAAAATTTTGATCCATGTATGGTGGGCACCCTGATTGTACACAAGTCAATCTACCGATTGTTTTCTGTACAACAAACCTGTCAGGTTTTTCTCAATTTAATGAGCGCCCCTGACTATATGGTCGGCAGCACTGATCATACTATTCTGACAGCAGGGAAGGCTCCCCACCGTCAGAACAGAATAACACAGTGGGGGTGATCTCCACCATTCACATCCGCCCTTTTTATTTTTGTTTTTTGCTTGCTCACTTCTAGAGCTGCATGATGCATCGTTAAACAATCAAGATCATAATTCTAACCCCCAACCCCCCCCCCCCAAAAAAAAATATTTAAAAGACAGTGTAAAATTATCTTTCAATTATCTTTTTGCAATTGCAAGACCACTGCGCAAATACGATGTGACCTAAAGTATTGTAATTACTGCCGTTTTATTCTCTAGGGTGTCAGAACCCCCAAACATAATATTTTTTTTTCAAAGTAATTTTCTAATTTTCTAGCAAAAAAAAAAAATAATTATTTTAACTTGTAAACAACAAATCTCAAAAAGAGGCTCGGTCCTTAAGTGCTTAAAGACTAAACCTTTTTTGACACTTGTTGCTTACAAGCTAAAATCAGTATTTTATTGCTTGAAAATTACTTAGAACCCCCAAATATCTATCTATCTATCTATCTATCTATCTATCTATCTATCTATCTATCTATCTATCTAATATTGTGTGTGTGTATTGATACAATATATATATATTTTTTTTTCTTTTCTTTTTTGCAGAGACCCTAGAGAATAAAATGGTGGTTGTAATATTTTATGTCACACTGTATTTGCACAGTGCTGTCTTTCAAATGCATATTTATTTATTTATTTATTTAGAGTGGAAAAACACTTTAATGTAGTAGACATATATAGTAGACATACTATATATAATACAATGAGCGCTCGTCCTATTAGATCCCCCAGATGAAGGCACGCTATCCCTGTGCCGAAGACGCGTAGGGGAGGGGCAGGACGGAGCTACAGACAAGCAGAGGATTACACACCACACCGCACGCCAGACTTTTGTTCCTGTATCCCTGTGTATTACACTATGGATAGGATAGTACACTGACGCACCCATACCTTGTGAGTACCCTCCTGGAGGGAAGTGGTTTTATAATTTAATAAATCTCTGACGGTATTACACTATGGAGTTTCTTTCTTTCCTACATATGTTACCATTGATGATTATCTGAGAGAGGTGCAGATCATTCCCAACAGATCCTATATGAGCCCAGGAGTGGCTCCACTGCGTGTATAGACACTGTTTAATCACTGTGTCACACGCTCAGAGGTGAGCGCATGAGCTATTGGGGGTCACTGGAGGGCACCAAAGCATGCCGTATTTCGCACACCATATAGGTAGAACATGAGGAATGCCTATATATATTTTTTTGGACACTAATGCCTGCACTTTATATACCATATTTTATTGATTATTTTTATTGAATTTTTGGACACTTCAATAATATTAATTTTTTTTCATCATCACTTGGATTTTTTCACGTTTTGCATGTTGTATTTATATATATTTATTCACTGGTTTTTATAAATGAATAGCACTTATTATTATTGAATATTTTTAACGTGATTTATAGAATATATATATATATATATATATATATATATATATATATATATATATATATATATATATATATATATATATATATATATATATATATATATATATATATATATATATATATTTATTGGTTTTCACAAATGAATGGCACTGATTATTATTGTATATTTTTAACGTGATTTATATATTTCACGCTACGATATTAATTTTTGGTGTTATCCATATTTTTATCACGGTATTTATTTTTACCTAGCGCATACACAATTACTTATTTTGATTTTGTCACATACACGATATGAAACGTGGATAGTGTGTGCAGCTGATTAAAGCATTTGGATTCACTTTATAGGCATCAATCCATTTGTGGCTCACAAGATCTTTATGTAATTATGGACCAATGCGTTGTTAATACAGCAGGTCGGCCGCTCAATGTGAGCACCACTCAGAGAATGCTTCGCATTCTCGGAATGAATGTAAAGTGTTCTCCGATTGGACAGGAGGGAGAAGCAGGGCAGTGATGTCACAATCTCCACCTCATCAAATCAGAAGACACTTTGCATACTCTGAATAGTGGCCGACCTCCTCCTGTATTCACAATGCATCTGGGCAGCCCGTTCAACACGTGACCTGGAAGCTGATGGAGATCACTGGAGTAGCAATGACTGCTTTTAGTGACTTGTCAGCTGCCAGAGGCAAGGTATGGTGTATATGTAATGTAACTATGTAACAAGATACCATACCTGAAATTCTTCAAGAACTGGTCACTTCCCCCTAATGCTTTCCATTAGCTAAAACAAGAATGCTTAAATACACATGTGAACCGGTTCTAATCCGCTTCTAAAATGTTCATATATACATGAAAACAACTCCAATAAGATCGCCTGAAAATCGTTCTGCTCAGGGGTGAATGCAGCCTTAAGCCTCGTACACACGATCGGAATTTTCCAACGGGAATTGTGTGATGTCAGGCTGTTGGCGGAAAATCCGACCGCGTGTACGCTCCATCGGACATTTGTTGTCGGGTTTTCCGCGGACAAATGTTGGATGGCAGGTTTTTTTAATTTTCCGCGGACAAATGTCTGTTGTCGGATTTTCTGATAGTGTGTACACAAGTCCAAAGTACAAACACGCATGCTCGGAAGCAAGGAAGAGCCAGAAGTGGTCGGTCTTGTAAATTACGAGCGGTCGCTCGTAATGGAGAATTAACATTCGTGACGCGGCAAATTATGAAATCTCTAAATGCAGCGCACAATTCTCTTCTTCTTTAATGGGATAATAATGAAGCTGCTTTGCTGGTGATATTGATGGAGTTCTGCCAAACGTAATTAAAAAGGCTTTTTTTTTTCTAGTGATATCAAGAATAACATTATTATGTGTGTTTTTTTTTTTTTTTGGTCAAGTTACCACAACACCATTATCCCATAGCTTTTAAGATCAAAGATACAACTATGTTGGTGTCCCTTGTCAATTTTATATTGTATTTCTTTTAATGTAACTGCCTACTCCCAAACTATCATTTGAAGTAAAACACATAGCCAAGTATTATTCTCCATTTTTTTTTTTTTTTTTTTTTTTTTATTGTGCATTAAAAAAAAGAAAACCAATTAAATCATTATTATTCAACCAAAAAATTAAAACAAAAGCCTCATGGATGTGTCCTGCTTCTTAATATAGTGGGTCAATAATGCCAAGAGTTGGTGAAAGCAGGGGTCCGTCATCCGGAGATAATTCCGAAAACCATCCTGATTATTCTCCTGGAGCTCCCGCAGCAAAGGCATATGACATAATTGGTCACTATTAACCACTTGCCGACCGCCGCACGACTATATACGTCGGCAGAATGGCACGGGCAGGCAAAAGGACTTACAGGTACGTCCTTGCCTGCCCGCGGGTGGGGGGTCCGATCGGACCCCCCCCCGGTGCCAGCGGCGGTCGGATCGAGGTCAGGGTCGATCGGAGGTGAGGGGGAGGCCACTCATTCGTGGCTCCCCCCTCGCGATCGCTCCTGGCCAATGATGTGCTTCCTCGGCTTCTGTGAATGTAAACAGAAGCCGAGGAAGTGATGTCATCTCTCCTCTAGTCGGTCTTTTCGTCCGGCGCCGAGGAGAGAAGACATCCAAGTAAGTGCACCAACACTACACATTCAGTAGAACACGCAGGCACACTTGTCACCCCCCTGTCACCCCCCAGTCACCCCCCGATCACCCCCCTGTACCCCCACACATACTGACACCAATAGCAGGTTTTTTTTTTTTTTCTGATTATTGCATTGGTGTCAGTTTGTGTCAGTTATAAGTGTTAGGGCAGTTAGGTTAGCCCCCTTTAGGTCTAGGGTACCCCCCTTAGGTCCAGGGTACCCCCCTAACCCCCCCTAATAAAGTTTTAACCCCGTGACCCCCCCCCGTCGCCAGTGTCACTAAGCGATCGTTTTTCTGATCGCTGTATTAGTGACACAGGTGACGCTAGTTAGGGAGGTAAGTATATAGGTTCGCTGTCAGTGTTTTATAGCGACAGGGACCCCCATATACTACCTTCTAAAGGTTTTAACCCCTTGATTGCCCCCTAGTTAACCCTTTCACCAGTGATCACCATATAATTGTTACGGGTGACGCTGGTTAGTTGGTTTGTTTTTTGTAGTTTATTATAGTTTATTACAGTTTATTATAGTTTTAGGGCACCCGCCGTTTATTACCTTATAAAGGTTTAACCCCCTAATTGCCCGGCGGTGATATAACTTAAGTTTTTAGGGTCAGCTTAGGTCTGCGTCGCCCCAGGCAGCGTCAGGTTAGCGCCAGTACCGCTAACACCCACGCACGCAGCATACACCTCCCTTAGTGCTATAGTATCTGAGCGGATCGATATCTGATCCGATCAGATCTATACTCCCCAGCAGTTTAGGGTCCCCCAAAAAAACGCAGTGTTAGCGGGATCAGCCCAGATACCTGCTAGCACCTGCGTTTTGCTCCTCGGCCCAGCCCAGCCCAGCCCACCCCACCCAAGTGCAGTATCAATCGATAACTGTCACAAAACACTAAGCACACATAACTGCAGCGGTCGCAGAGTCAGGTCTGATCCCTGCGATCGCTAACAGTTTTTTGGTAGCTTTTTGAATCAATCGCTGACAGTCAGGAGCTTTTTTGCCTGTGAGTCTCACTAGTGTACCCCTAAATTTAGAGGCCAAAATGGCAAATCGAAGGTACACTAGTGAAGAGGCCTACACGTTTCTGAGTATGACAGATAGTGAAGAGGAAGTCACTCATCTGTCAAGTTCAGGCTCAGAATACGATCCTGTAGAGGACAGCGGCTCCATGACAGATAGCTCTGACGACGGAGTTGTGGTCCCTGCTAGGGTCAGGCGTACCAGACCCCGAACTTCTTCTTCTGTCCTTGAAGTGCAAGAACCGCAGGTCCCTCGTATGGAGCAGAGCAGTACTAGTGCCGCTACTCCTTCTGGTGAACTGGCAAGCACCAGCGGCCTAGTACACCCTGGTCGTACATCCAGCACTGCAGTATCACGTGGTGACGTGGCGAGTCCCATAAGTGCAGTTCAAGCTGGTGAGGTGGCAAGCACAAGTAATGTCCCGCTGCCACCAAGAAGACAAAGACAGGCCCGTCGTGCCCATAGTGCCCTTCCTGCTGCATTGGCCAATCCGAATTGGGTACCCACCACTTCTGCAGCACCCGTATTGCCCCCATTCACTGGCCAACCCGGAATTCAGGTGGAAACAGTTGATTTTACGCCACTGGATTTTTATTCACTGTTTTTCACCGAAGATCTCTATAGATCTATTGTGGACCAAAGCAATTTGTACGCTGGTCAACACATCGCCACTATTCCCCAGTCCTCCCTTGCCAGAGATTGGAGACCAATTACGGTCTCCGAATTTAAGGTCTTTCTGGGCCTTTCCCTCAACATGGGCATAACCAAAAAGAGTGAGTTGCGGTCATATTGGTCCACTGACCCAATTCACCATATGCCCGTGTTCTCTGCCTCCATGGCCAGGGCACGATACGAGCAGATTTTGCGGTTCATGCACTTCAACGACAATGAACTCTGTCGTCCTCGTGGAGACCCTGGATACGATCGGCTCTACAAAATTCGGCCCCTCGTAAACCACTTCAACCAACGTTTTGCAGACTTGTTTACCCCCCATCAAGTTGTCTGCGTTGATGAGTCCCTGATTAAATTTTCTGGCCGCTTGTCATTCAAACAGTACCTTCCCAGCAAGCGTGCCAGATACGGGGTCAAGATGTATAAGCTCTGTGACAGGGCCACAGGCTATACATGTAGATTTATGGTTTACGAGGGCAAAGATAGTCACGTAGAGCCGATCAACTGCCCTGACTACATAGGAAGCGCTGGCAAGATAGTGTGGGACTTGGTGTCACCCTTATTCGGAAAGGGGTACCACTTGTACGTGGACAATTATTACACGAGCGTGCCACTTTTTAGTCACCTTTTTGATCATCAAATTGGAGCATGTGGCACCGTGCGACCTAATCGCCGGGGCTTTCCTCAGCGGCTTGTAGATTCCCGTCTTAGGCTGGGGGAGAGAGCCTGCTTGCAGTGTAATAATTTGCTCGCTATGAAGTGGAGGGACAATAAGAATGTTTTCGTTCTTACCTCCCTTCATGCA
Organism: Aquarana catesbeiana; assembly: GCF_042186555.1. Taxonomy (NCBI): domain Eukaryota; kingdom Metazoa; phylum Chordata; class Amphibia; order Anura; family Ranidae; genus Aquarana; species Aquarana catesbeiana. The sequence goes on from NC_133326.1 coordinate 19,606,891, forward strand.
GACACGACGACCCAAATTACTACGGCGACTGGTGTTGTGGAGAAACCCCTCTGTGTCCACGAATATAACCAAAATATGGGAGGGGTGGACCTCAACGACCAGTTGTTGGCGCCGTACCTAATTGCCCGTAAGGCCAGACGCTGGTACAAAAAAGTGTCTGTATACTTATTTCAATTGGCTTTGCTGAACGCTCATGTGCTATACAGAGCTTCAGGACGGACTGGATCCTTCCTTAAATTCCAGGAAGAGATCGTCAGAGCCCTTCTGTTTCCAGACGGTGCTCCACCTCACCTTCCCCAACCAAATGCAGTAGGCCGGCTGCATGAGAGGCATTTTCCTTATGTCCTCGAGAGTACCCCTACCCAACGAGCCCCCCAAAGAAAATGTCGTGTCTGCAGCAAGCGCGGATTTAGGCGTGACACCCGGTATTATTGTCCCTCCTGTCCTGGCAATCCTGGTCTTTGCATTGGTGAATGTTTTGAACGCTACCATACACTAGTTGAGTTTTAGCGTAGGGTACAGCACTGCACAGACTAGGACACACTTTCACAGGGTCTCCCAAGATGCCATCGCATTTTGAGAGACCCAAACCTGGAACCGTTACAGTTTTAAAAGTTACAGTTATAAAAAAAAAAAAATGTAAAAAAAAAAAAAAAAAGTAAAAAAAAAAAAATACACAAAAAAAATATAAAATAAAAAAACCAAAAATAGTTGTCGTTTTTATTGTTCTCTCTCTCTCTATTTTCTCTCTATTGTTCTTCTCTTTTTTACTGTATTCTATTCTGCAATGTTTTATTGTTATGTTTTATCATGTTTGCTTTTCAGGTATGTAATTTTTTTATAGTTTAATGTGTTTTAACCATTTTTTTGTTTTCAGGTACGCCATTCAGCTGCAGCGCGGATTTATTTATCTTGACAGCAACAGCGTTTGCTCCCACGATACATAAAGCCGTGACTCCAGCGCTGTCGGAGGTGATTTCACCACCACAGTTACATACTTCAGCATATATGCCGAAGCGTGGGGGCAGCAGTGGGTGGAGGAGCGATTTGCTCCTGCCTTTTGTGGGAGGATGCCCCCATGCTTCGGCATATATATATTTTAGGTAGGCACAGGTTGCGTTAAATGTTTTATTTTTTACTATGTTTTTTTTTTTTTTGTATTTGCTTTGCAGGTATGGTAAGTATTACTGTTATACTGTAATGTTACTTTGTTTTTTGTTAACCATCATTTGCTTAGCAGGTACGCCATTCAGTTGCAGCGCGGATTTATTTATCTTGACAGCAACAGCGTTTGCTCCCACGATACATAAAGCCGTGACTCCAGCGCTGTCGGAGGTGATTTCACCACCACAGTTACATACTTCAGCATATATGCCGAAGCGTGGGGGCAGCAGTGGGTGGAGGAGCGATTTGCTCCTGCCTTTTGTGGGAGGATGCCCCCATGCTTCGGCATATATATATTTTAGGTAGGCACAGGTTGCGTTAAATGTTTTATTTTTTACTATGTTTTTTTTTTTTGTATTTGCTTTGCAGGTATGGTAAGTATTACTGTTATACTGTAATGTTACTTTGTTTTTTGTTAACCATCATTTGCTTAGCAGATACGCCATTCAGTTGCAGCGCGGATTTATTTATCTTGACAGCAACAGCGTTTGCTCCCACGATACATAAAGCCGTGACTCCAGCGCTGTCGGAGGTGATTTCACCACCACAGTTACATACTTCAGCATATATGCCGAAGCGTGGGGGCAGTGGGTGGAGGAGCAATTTGCTCCTGCCTTTTGCGGGAGGATGCCCCCATGCTTCGGCATATATAAATGGTGCATGTATGCCCATCATTAGAAGTGGGTGGATGAAGGGAGGTATTCTAATGGTGGGCATACCCACCGATCAATATCTTTTTTTCGTTCAGCCCACAGGCTGCATGAAAAAAAAGTTTACAATATATGCCCAACAAGGACCAGCAACGTACTGGTATGTTGCTGGACTTTGAGTGGTTATACCAGAATGATGCCTGCAGGTTTAGGTATCATCTTGGTATCATTCTTTTCAGCCAGCGGTCGGCTTTCATGTAAAAGCAATCCTAGCAGCTAATTAGCCTCTAGACTGCTTTTACAAGCAGTGGGAGGGAATGACCCCCCCCCCCCCCACCGTCTTCCATGTTTTTCTCTGGCTCTCCTGTACCAACAGGGAACCTGAGAATGCAGCCGGTGATTCAGCCAGCTGACCATAGAGCTGATCAGAGACCAGAATGGCTCCAAACATCTCTATGGCCTAAGAATCCGGAAGCTACGAGCATTTCATGACTTAGATTTCGCCGGATGTAAACAGCGCCATTGGGAAATTGGGAAAGCATTTTATCACACCGATCTTGGTGTGGTCAGATGCTTTGAGGGCAGAGGAGAGATCTAGGGTCTAATAGACCCCAATTTTTTCAAAAAAGAGTACCTGTCACTACCTATTGCTATCATAGGGGATATTTACATTCCCTGAGATAACAATAAAAATGATTAAAAAAAAAAAAAAATGAAAGGAACAGTTTAAAAATAAGATAAAAAAGCAAAAAAATAATAAGGAAAAAAAAAAAAAAAAAAAAAAGCACCCCTGTCCCCCCCTGCTCTCGCACAAAGGCGAACGCAAGCGTCGGTCTGGCGTCAAATGTAAACAGCAATTGCACCATGCATGTGAGGTATCACCGCGAAGGTCAGATCGAGGGCAGTAATTTTAGCAGTAGACCTCCTCTGTAAATCTAAAGTGGTAACCTGTAAAGGCTTTTAAAGACTTTTAAAAATGTATTTAGTTTGTCGCCACTGCACGTTTGTGCGCAATTTTAAAGCATGTCATGTTTGGTATCCATGTACTCGGCCTAAGATCATCTTTTTTATTTCATCAAACATTTGGGCAATATAGTGTGTTTTAGTGCATTAAAATGTTAAAAAGTGTGTTTTTTCCCCAAAAAATGCGTTTGAAAAATCGCTGCGCAAATACTGTGTGAAAAAAAAAAATGAAACACCCACCATTTTAATCTGTAGGGCATTTGCTTTAAAAAAATATATAATGTTTGGGGGTTCAAAGTAATTTTCTTGCAAAAAAAATAATTTTTTCATGTAAACAAAAAGTGTCAGAAAGGGCTTTGTCTTCAAGTGGTTAGAAGAGTGGGTGATGTGTGACATAAGCTTCTAAATGTTGTGCATAAAATGCCAGGACAGTTCAAAACCCCCCCAAATGACCCCATTTTGGAAAGTAGACACCCCAAGCTATTTGCTGAGAGGCATGTCGAGTCCATGGAATATTTTATATTGTGACACAAGTTGCGGGAAAAAGACAAATTTTTTTTTTTTTTTTTTTTTTTTGCACAAAGTTGTCACTAAATGATATATTGCTCAAACATGCCATGGGAATATGTGAAGTTACACCCCAAAATACATTCTGTTGCTTCTCCTGAATACGGGGATACCCCATGTGTGAGACTTTTTGGGAGCCTAGCCGCGTACGGGACCCCGAAAACCAAGCACCGCCTTCAGGCTTTCTAAGGGCGTAAATTTTTGATTTCACTCTTCACTGCCTATCACAGTTTCGGAGGCCATGGAATGCCCAGATGGCATAAACCCCCCCCAAATGACCCCATTTTGGAAAATAGACACCCCAAGCTATTTGCTGAGAGGTATAGTGAGTATTTTGCAGACCTCACTTTTTGTCACAAACTTTTGAAAATTGAAAAAAGAAAAAAAAAATACGTTTTTCTTGTCTTTCTTCATTTTCAAAAACAAACGAGAGCTGCAAAATACTCGCCATACCTCTCAGCAAATAGCTTGGGGTGTCTACTTTCCAAAATGGGGTCATTTTGGGGGGTTTTGTGCTATCTTGGCATTTTATGGCCTTCGAAACTGTGATGGGTAGTGAGGAGTGAAATCAAAAATTAACGCCCTTAGAAATCCTGAAGGCGGTGATTGGATTTCGGGGCCCCGTATGAAGCTAGGCTCCCAAAAAGTGCCACTCATGTGGTATCCCCATACTCAGGAGAAGCAGCAGAATGTATTTTGGGGTGTAATTCCACATATGCCCATGGCCTGTGTGAGCAATATATCATTTAGTGACAACTTTGTGCAAAAAAAAAAAAAAAAAAAAAAAAAATTGTCACTTTCCCGCAACTTGTGTCAAAATATAAAATATTCCATGGACTCAACATGCCTCTCAGCAAATAGCTTGGGGTGTCTACTTTCCAAAATGGGGTCATTTGGGGGGGGTTTGTGCCATCTTGGCATTTTATGGCCTTCAAAACTGTGATAGGTAGTGAGGAGTGAAATCAAAAATTTATGCCCTTAGAAATCCTGAAGGCGGTGCTTGGTTTTCGGGGCACCGTACGCGGCTAGGCTCCCAAAAAGTCCCACACATGTGGTATCCCCGTACTCAGGAGAAGCAGCAGAATGTATTTTGGGGTGTAATTCCACATATGCCCATGGCATGTTTGAGCAATATATCATTTAGTGACAACTTTGTGCAAAAAAAAAAAAAAAAAAAAAAAATTGTCACTTTCCCGCAACTTGTGTCAAAATATAAAATATTCCATGGACTCACCATGCCTCTCAGCAAATAGCTTGGGGTGTCTACTTTCCAAAATGGGGTCATTTGGGGGGGTTTTGTGCCATCTTGGCATTTTATGGCCTTCAAAACTGTGATAGGTAGTGAGGAGTGAAATCAAAAATGTATGCCCTTAGAAATCCTGAAGGCGGTGCTTGGTTTTCGGGGCCCCGTACGCGGCTAGGCTCCCAAAAAGTCCCACACATGTGGTATCCCCGTACTCAGGAGAAGCAGCATAATGTATTTTGGGGTGTAATTCCACATATGCCCATGGCATGTTTGAGCAATATATCATTTAGTGACAACTTTGTGCAAAAAAAAAAAAAAATTGTCACTTTCCCGCAACTTGTGTCAAAAAATAAAATATTCCATGGACTCAACATGCCTCTCAGCAAATAGCTTGGGGTGTCTACTTTCCAAAATGGGGTCATTTGGGGGGGTTTTGTGCCATCTTGGCATTTTATGGCCTTCAAAACTGTGATAGGTAGTGAGGAGTGAAATCAAAAATGTATGCCCTTAGAAATCCTGAAGGCGGTGCTTGGTTTTCGGGGCCCCGTACGCGGCTAGGCTCCCAAAAAGTCCCACACATGTGGTATCCCCGTACTCAGGAGAAGCAGCATAATGTATTTTGGGGTGTAATTCCACATATGCCCATGGCATGTTTGAGCAATATATCATTTAGTGACAACTTTGTGCAAAAAAAAAAAAAAATTGTCACTTTCCCGCAACTTGTGTCAAAAAATAAAATATTCCATGGACTCAACATGCCTCTCAGCAAATAGCTTGGGGTGTCTACTTTCCAAAATGGGGTCATTTGGGGGGGTTTTGTGCCATCTTGGCATTTTATGGCCTTCAAAACTGTGATAGGTAGTGAGGAGTGAAATCAAAAATTTATGCCCTTTGAAATCCTGAAGGCGGTGCTTGGTTTTCGGGGCCCCGTACGCGGCTAGGCTCCCAAAAAGTCCCACACATGTGGTATCCCCATACTCAGGAGAAGCAGCTGAATGTATTTTGGGGTGCAATTCCACATATGCCCATGGCTTGTGTGAGCAATATATCATTTAGTGACAACTTTTTGTAATTTTTTTTTTTTTTTATTTATTTTTTATTTTTTTGTCATTATTCAATCACTTGGGACAAAAAAAATAAATATTCAATGAGTTCAACATGCCTCTCAGCAATTTCCTTGGGGTGTCTACTTTCCAAAATGGGGTCATTTGGGGGGGTTTTGTACTGCCCTGCCATTTTAGCACCTCATGAAATGACATAGGCAGTCATAAACTAAAAGCTGTGTAAATTCCAGAAAATGTACCCTAGTTTGTAGACGGTATAACTTTTGCGCAAATCAATAAATATACGCTTATTGACATTTTTTTTACCAAAGACATGTGGCCGAATACATTTTGGCCTAAATGTATGACTAAAATTGAGTTTATTGGATTTTTTTTATAACAAAAAGTAGAAAATATCATTTTTTTTCAAAATTTTCGGTCTTTTTCCGTTTATAGCGCAAAAAATAAAAACAGCAGAGGTGATCAAATACCATCAAAAGAAAGCTCTATTTGTGGGAAGAAAAGGACGCAAATTTCGTTTGGTTACAGCATTGCATGACCGCGCAATTAGCAGTTAAAGCGACGCAGTGCCAAATTGTAAAAAGTGCTCTGGTCAGGAAGGGGGTAAATCCTTCCGGGGCTGAAGTGGTTAATAAAGCAACCAATTTTTGGTCCAAGAACTCCTCCTCCTCCTCCTGTTCCTGGACTGGACTTGGGTCAAAGCAATAACTCCAAGGCTAATAAAAAATAACACGTTATCTCCTCCAATTCTACAACATGGCTGGTTGACGAACGGCCGCACAGAAACAAAATGAAAAGCACGAATCAACACTCACCAAACTTCTATTAAAACTAAATTAAACTTCTATTAAAACTAAATTGGCAGAAGGCGCCCAAAGGGTGGTGCTAAAGAGCTGAAAAACCACGTAGTACGTCACTACGTTTGTGATTGTTGGCCAACAATTCCTTGCCGTGTGTATGCAAGACAAGTTTTAGGCCAACGCCCTTTGGACAAAAGTCCACGGTTTTGTTGGCCAACAATCCGATTGTGTGTACGAGGCTTAAGAGGATGGCACACTCCCAACTGTCCATAGCTGGTCGAACGCTTCATTCCCCAATCCCTGCTAAACAGAGCGGATGGAAGAACCTCCCCTGCTAGCGATTGTATTATGACAGCCGACACCCGCGGAATACCCAAACCATGGCTGCATCTGATTTGGAATCGGGTGCTGTTTTTGGCTGACAGTTTTTTTTTGCACAGCTCCTCTTTTGTTTTATGACTGAAGGATGTCAATGGGAGGGTGCCAACAGGGCCACCCATGGCTTGGACTTTGGTCAGCCCATCAGGAACTGGGCAAAATTCTGCTAATTTTCCAAGTGCTGAAGAGAGTTTATGTAATTAATTTTTTTTGTGGGGGGGGGGGGGGGGGTTGAATGGCTGGGCTATTTACAGTATATCGCTGGGGGAGAGTAATTGTGATTCTTATGGGCTTTCTAACCGGTTGCATTGTATAAGTATAAGAGGGTGCTGGGGGATCCTGGACACAGAAGGTTTTATTATTTTAATGCAAAGAATGCTGTGTGGTAAAACAAGAATAAAAACCTTAACATTTTAGAACCACTTTAATTCCTGGTGTTCTTCTCATGTTTTCTCCTTCTGGTTTTTATCTTAGCTGGAAGAAGAGAAGAGGCGGCAGAAGATTGAGAGCTGGGAGAGCATGAAGGAAGGGAAGAGTTACAAGGTGACTTCTCCCATCAGTCAGGTGAGGATGAAGATTCAGGTTTGCTCAACAGAATCCTGCCAGCAGAGCGGATATCAGTTTGGGAGTGTTGTCTTGCAAAACGAGCAGGATTCAAGCCAACGGGGTGTGCAGTACCGCATTTGGCCAGAGGTGCGGGGGCGCCGGTGACACTCGGAACGGTCCGGAGCAATTCGTAAATACTCCAATCCCGAGTGTTTCCGAGCCTTTCCGAGGGTTTCCGAGTTCAGCCAAGCTGTCTTCGAGTATTTCCGATGCTCTTTGGCCCCCCCCCCGAGCACACACACACCTCTGGCCACATGCGGTATTGCATGCAATAGAAGTCAATGCGGAACGAATTATCTTCGTTTCCATTGACTTCTATGGGGAAAACTCGCTTTGATATGCGAGTGCTTTGGATTACAAGCATTCTCCTGGAATGGATTATGCTCGTAATCCAAGGTTCCAGTGTATCTAAGCAAACAAACATTAAAACACGGCCATTTTATCTTTTTTATTTTTTTTTTTTTTATTTTTTCTTTTGTCATGTCGCTTGTACTGTGATGACTTTAGTGATGCTGGTATCCTGTTGGTCAGATATAGGTGTAGGAAAGCGATTACCTGCCAATGATAGGCCCTGGATGTATACAGCCTGCATCCGGGGCCTATTCTTTGTCGGTAATTGTTGCTTGAGCGATTTACATGCGAATAGCCACAGTTAGCTGTGGGAGCGGTCAGCCCCCTTTTTGATTTCAATGGGGTCTCCACTCACAGATAATTGCTGAGAACCCCTGCTGGGTCTCCCGTATATAATGTATAATTGTCCCTTATGCAAGTATGTAAGGGGCCTTAAGCTGGCCATACACAGTTCAATTTTCTTCGCAGCCCACAGATTCCTCCATCCACTGTGGCGGGACAAACTCTCGCACTGTGGCTGTTGTATTCTGATAGATGGCTGCATCTGATTGGCTGACAGTTTTCCATAAGGCTGGCCCATAGACTGTTCCAGTCTCGGCCAGTTCAGCAGGAGCCATGTGTGTGGGCAGGCTGAATGTACCGATTGATCAAGTTGGGTATAACCAGCCTACTAGGATTTACTTGCCGTTATCACTAGCGGCTGCTGTAGCCGCTAGCAATAATCACTGTCTTCTCCCAGGGGGGATGGCTTCCCCGCACCCATGGTTGCAGGAAAGAAATTTGCAGTCTATGGGTTGCCTAAAGCTGGATACACACTATACAACTTTTGTTGTACCTTTTAACTATGTAGTGCAAGGGCCTGCCTGATTGCATACATTTGCAAGAGTTTAGGTTAGACCTCATAGTATATGGTTTTGGTACATCTAAAGAAAATTGTATAGTGTGTATCCAGCTTAAGGCTTCTTCGATTTTTGAGTCGGGAGGGTGGCGGCAGGACCTGACGAACTGGACGATATTCTCATAGTGTATGACCAGCTTTAGTAGAGCGAGGAAATGTCACCATTTCTGTTTGTATTGTGGTCTGTGCATTCCCGTTCCAGAGACGCCCTCGCCCCCATTTCTTCAGTGCTGGGACAAGGTCATCCAGCGCCCAGGGCTAAGATGCCAACTGCCCCCCCCTCCCTTGTCGGGGTGCCCCCATCCCTGCAATAAACCATTGCACCCAGGGCAGACAACCCTCCTGCCCACCCCTTGTCCTGGCCCTGCTTGTATGTATAGGCATCACAGGGTACAAAAGAAAAAAATTCCAATTCAACCTCTCCTCAACTTCGTGTAAGGCTGGATTCACACCTATGGCATTTTTAGTGCCTTTTGCATTTTGCAAATTTGCACTACAGAACGTGTTCCATAGGAAACCATGTTAAATGGACTGTAGTGTAAATATGCAAAAAGCACTAAAAATGCGTAGATGTGAATCCAGCCTCAAGGAAGTTATAAGGTAATACTAACATTTTTCACATTCTTTGGATGGACTATGTATTCTGTGTGTGTGTGTGTGTGTGTATACAGTTGCACAGATCAGTGTAAAATAACCTTCTATAATCCAGAATACCTGAGACATTTTCTGAAAAGGGGATCTTTCCATGATTTGAACTGTCATGATGCCTGCAATACTGTTTTTTTAAAAGTTTGTTTGTACCCATTTCCCCATACATAAAATGTGTAGCAGAATGCTGCATTGGAATTGCACAAGAAATGCTTGATGTATACCCTTTTTGAGAGGGGGTGGGGGATACCTGTATTTTAAAATTTTTGTAGCTGTATTTTGTATTTTTTCTTCTTTCTTCTTCTTTCTCCTTCTTCTTTTTCTCTTCTTCCTTTTTTTTTCTCTTTTTTTTTCTTCTTCCTTCTTTCTCTTTTTCTCTTTTTTTCTTCTTCCTTCTTTCTCTTTTTTTTTTTTTTTCCTTCTTCCTTCTTCCTTCTTCCTTCTTTCTTCTTTCTCTTTTTTTTTCTTCTTCTTCCAGAAAATTTGGTTAGAATCTTGTGAATCAAGACAAAAAAAAAAAAGTTACCCAGCGGAGGGCACCATCTAAGTGCAGCATTAAAACCATTTATTGCAGGATAAAAAAAAATGGCAACTCCACATATAAGTTTGTGAAGGCTTGCAGAGCATAGGAAATCAGGATATCTGTAGAAGATTGCAGCAAAAATAAAGTGTGCTGTCTCTTTAAATATCCCTCATATCATAAGTAGTGACACTATACAATACATGTATCCATAATAATATTCAATAAACAATATTTCATGTCTGGTGCAAAATGGTAAACATGATGTGAAAATAGATAATAAAACAATTCATAAATCGCTATTCATTTTTAAGTAAGAGTTCATGATCAATTATATGAAGTCCATCCAGGTGCTTATAAAATATCACCAAAGTGCTAAAAGTGCTTCTCAGATAGGGAGGCCTCTTACCGGATTAAATTCATCTCAGAAAATTGAGATCAATTGCAGTTTATCTGTCTCGCACTAGAGAGCCGACCCTCTCACCATCGGATCTCCAAACGGTTCTAATGACCCCCATCCACCAGATTTCCCACCACGGGAATATGTACCTCAGCCTGTACTCCGCCAACATGCTCCAGCAAGGGTATCTATCAAATATAAGAAGGGAGAAGCCCATTAGTGCAATACTTTTTTATAAAATTATTATCCTTATGAGGATAAGGAGCGGTAACAAAACTCCACAGCACGGCCGCGGTAATGTCCAGCACGTTTCTGCGTCATGAAGTTGCAGTACTAGCTCTGCCCCACGCGTTTCTCCGTAATAAGGCGTCCTCAGGGATTGGCGGCTGAACCCCGTTTCGGAGGCATCCAGTTCAGGGCTTGTGCAGCTCTAAGCATTAGGAAGCTCACAGCACTTCCTGGTTGGGAGGCAACTCCAGAGGAATACAGTGGATGATGTTAGATGCCGGGGGGATGTCCTGAGGGCGTGGCTACGTATTTCAAGATGTCCCTGCCTCTTTTGTCAAGCCCTTAACAAAGAAGCAGGAAGGCCTTGAAATGCGTAGCCATGCCCCCAGGAAGCATACCGGAGTCATCCCTTGACATATCTGATAAAGACTGGTTTATTGGACCCATGGTTATGAATCCCAGTGTTTTTTCTCTGCTAGGAGAGGTTGTTACCCATACGCTACTTGCGCCATAAAGACATTTCTTTTTTAGGATCTTATGACTTTAAAAACAGTACCACGTATGTCTAGAGCAGCCTTTCTCAACCTCTTCAAGATGGAGGAACCGATTATATAACTTTCAGGTTTTGAGGATCCTCTGCCAATAATTACTAGATTCACAGCTCCAGGGCACATTAGGGTGGTGGTCAGTGGGAACAATGACCCTTAATTGGTCTCCAATGGAAAAAATATTGCCCTTTTACAAATAGCTGAACAAAAAAAAAACATAGGCACCAGCGGTAAGAGGGGCAAAAATTGCTCAAGGAACCACTCGTAATCGTTGGAGGAACCCCGGGGCACCATGGTTGAGAAAGGCTGGTCTCCAAATAAGATAAAATGATGTGTGAGCAGGAGGATGGGCACTGACTCTTCTAGGGAGTTTTAACGAAGGTGAGTTCTAAAAAACAAACAAACAAAAACAAAAAGCATTTATTCATATCACTGCTCTTCTTTGTGTTCAGCCGCAGGAGCCATCTGCAAGCACCTCCGCATCATCCTCTGCCCCAAAACCGAAACCAGACCGGAGACCTCTCAGAAACGGCGGTCAGTATTTCTAGAATTTCAGATCACTGGGGAGCCACGCTAAAAAAAGATAGTCGTGCATTCTAACATAAACAAGGATCTGTTCTGGCTTTGCATCGCCAAACATGTCAACTATTTAATGAATGCATGCATGTACAATATGAATGTTGTGTATGTGTGGCCAATCGACCAACGAGGGGGGGGTGTGCATGAGGCCATTGAGGCCATGGTATACCATCTCCCTGTTTAACAGTTTGAATGCCAAAACCCGGGGTTAGATTGCATTGTATGGACACTGGAGCCCTGCTGTCCTTTTGCTTACTCACAAGGCTGAGCTTTTTGAGACTATATAGAGATACTGGAAATACAGATATTACCAGCGCTGGGATTCAATTCTAGGTAGAGCAGCTGTACAGTATCTCACAAAAGTAAGTACACCCCTCACATTTTTGTAAATATTTTATTCTATCTTTTCATGTGACAACACTGAAGAAATGACACTTTGCTACAATGTAAAGTAGTGAGTGTACAGCTTGTATAACAGTGTAAATTTGCTGTCCCCTCAAAATAACTCAACACACAGCCATTAATGTCTAAACCGCTGGCAACAAAAGTGAGTACACCCCTAAGTGAAAATGTCCAAACTGGGCCCAAAGTGTCAATATTTTGTGTGGCCACCATTATTTTCCAGCACGGCCTTAACCCTCTTGGCCATGGAGTTCACCAGAGCTTCACAGGTTGTCACTGGAGTCTTCTTTCACTCCTCCATGAGGACATCACGGAGCTGGTGGCTGTTAGAGACCTTGTGCCACTCCACCTTCCATTTGAGGATGCCCCACAGATGCTCAATAGGGTTTAGGTCTGGAGACATGCTTGGCCAGTCCATCACCTTTACCCTCAGCTTCTTTAGCAAGGCAGTGGTCGTCTTGGAGGTGTGTTTGGAGTCGTTATCATGTTGGAATACTGCCCTGCGGCCCAGTCTCCGAAGGGAGGGGATCATGCTCTGCTTCAGTATATCACAGTACATGTTGGCATTCATGGTTCCCTCAATGATCTGTAGCTCCCCAGTGCTGGCAGCTCTCATGCAGCCCCAGACCATGACACTCCCACCACCATGCTTGACTGTAGACAAGACACACTTGTCTTTGTACTCCTCACCTGGTTGCCCCCACAAACGCTTGACACCATCTGAACCAAATAAGTTTATCTTGGTCTCATCAGACCACAGGACATGGTTCCAGTAATCCATGTCCTTAGTCTGCTTGTCTTCAGCAAACTGTTTGCAGGCTTTCTTGTGCATCATCTTTAGAAGAGGCTTCCTTCTGGTATGACAGCCATGCAAACAAATTTGATGCAGTGTGCGGTGTACGGTCTGAGCACTGACAGGCTAATCTCTCCCCACCCCCCCCCACCCAACCCCCGAAACCTCTGCAGCAATGCTGGCAGCACTCATACGTCTATTTCCCAAAGACAACCTCTGGATATGACGCTGATCACGTGCACTCAACTTCTTTGGTTGACCATGGCGAGGCCTGTTCTGAGTGGAACCTGTCCTGGTAAACCGCTAAATGGTCTTGGCCACCGTGCTGCAGCTCAATTTCAGGGACTTTACAATCTTCTTATAGCCTAGGCCATCTTTATGTAGAGCAAAAAAAAATTTTTTTTTTTTTTTTTTTTTTTTTTTAGATCCTCAGTTCTTTGCCATGAGGTGCCATGTTGAACTTCCAGTGACCAGTATGAGAGAGTGAGAGCGATAACACCAAATTTAACACACCTGCTCCCCATTCACACCTGAGACCTTGTAACACTAACGAGTCACATGACACCGGGGAGGGAAAATGGCTAATTGGGCTCAATTTGGACATTTTCACTTAGGGGTGTACTCACTTTTGTTGCCAGCGGTTTAGACATTAATGGCTGTGTGTTGAGTTATTTTGAGGGGACAGCAAATTTACACTGTTATACAAGCTGTACACTCACTACATTACATTGTAGCAAAGTGTCATTTCTTCAGTGTTGTTTACAAAAATATGTGTACTCACTGGTGTATGTATGTATGTGTGTGTGTGTGTGTATGTATGTGTGTGTATATATATATATATATATATATATATATATATATATATATATATGTATATGTATATGTGTATATATGTATATGTGTGTGTATATGTATATGTATATATATATATATATATATATATATATATATATATATATATATATATATATATATATATATATATATATTTATTTTTTATTTTTTTTCCTTTTTCCCTTATTTTTTTTTTTTTTTCTTCTCCAGGTTATAATCCTCTGACAGGCGCTGGAGGAGGAGCCTGTGCTTGGAGACCGGGACGAAGAGGACCTTCTGCAGGGGGATGAGGTTAAGCTGCCTTGCTGGTGTTCTCTCTGTAAGAAATACCAGCAAGGTCAATGGACTGTACCGCCTGCCACAACAGCGTCTTTGTTACTGCCCTGAAGGATCTCACGACGCAAGTCCTTTTCGCCTGGAGTACAGTTGGATCACGCTGTGTGCTTTCTAGCAGGTCTGGGTATATTTTGCATACCGAAAAGACAGACTTTCCCCTAGAATGTTGAATTTCCGGAAAAGTTGATTTGCCAGGTTACCAAATACTGTTTACTGCAGTTCGACGCTCCTAATGATGTCATCCTTACAAATGGTTTGCAGCCAATAAGGTTGACTGATGTTGTGTGGTGGACAGCCCTCGTCTACACGTCTCTTCATTGTTTGTATCTGTTTGAATAGAAAAATAGACACTTTGCACCTTCAGCCAAAATGGTGAGACCTGTCTGGATGGATAGAAGGCTCTCCCATGTTACACATTTCTTTCTTTCTTCTTCTTTTTTTTTTTTTTTTTAACATGGCATCTTGGCTTACTCTTTCAAGATTTACAAGAGATTAATAAAAAAAAGTGTCTGTATTTATTCTGTGACTGTTTCAGTAAAAGAAAACATTATTTTGTGTTTTATATAGAACTGAATGCTTGATGGTTTGTGCACTAGCAGCAAAAAAAAAAAAAAAAAATGTAAGTCCTAATGTGCTGGTATGCATCACATACTAGCAAATTATGACAGACTTACCTGAAAATGAAGCCCTCCAGCAGCACGCTATTACTACTGTACGTGCTTCTGTCTTCCCCCGATCTTCCTTCAGGGTTCGCAGGCTTTGGCGGTATGATTGGCAGAGCCACTATGACGTCACTCCCACGCATGCGCCTGGGAGTCACTGTTTATGTCACAGGGCTCTGAAGGAGCAACACAGGTATACCATTCCTTCTGAGCGCATGCGCCGGTGACGTCATTGGCTGCTTTTAAAATAAATATCTCGTAAATGGTACAAGTTTAGGAGTGTATATACTGTACCTATAGGTGAAAATCAACAAAAGGGAGTTTGCTCCCACTTTAACCACTTCAGCCCCAGAAGGATTTACCCCCACCCCCCCGCCCCCCCTCCTTCCTGACCAGGCCATTTTTTGTGATACAGCACTATGTCGCTTTAACAGACAATTGCGCAGTCGTGCGGCACTGTACCCAAACAAAATTGACGTCCATTTTTCCCCACAAATAGAGTTTTCTTTTGCTGGTACTTAATCACCTCTGCGGTTTTATTTTTTTTGCGCTATAAACAAGAAAAACCACAATATTGAAAAAAAAATCACAATATTTTTTACTTTTTGCTATAATAAATATCCCCAAATTAAAAAATAATAATCATTTTTAGGACAATATGTATTTTACATAATTACAACCCCCAAAAAACGCAATAAGCGTATATTGATTGGTTTGCGCAAAAGTTATAGCGTCTACAAAATGGGGGAGATTTGTGTGTGTGTGTGTGTGTGTGTGTGTGTATGTATGTATGTATGTGTGTATATGTATATATGTGTGTGTATATGTATGTATATGTGTGTATATATATATGTATATATATGTGTATGTATAATATAAATTTTTTTTTTTTAATGTGCCGCGAACCTCCTTTTTTGGGTCTCCCATTGGTGCTCCTGGCCCTTCCCCTATGTTCAGTGCCCACATGGGAAGCCGTTTACCCATGGGGGGCACTCGTGCGTGCTCGCTCCTGAGCTCCGCTTCTGCGTCCATTGACCGACAGTGGCACTCAGCCGCGCCCCCCCATCCCCCTGCCGCTCCCTCGTCACTGGCTTTGATTGACAGTAGTGCATTACCATCAACACTTTATTAGGAAATTAAAGCCAGTGAGTGCGTACTAATAAAAGTCCATGGTAAGCAGTGTAGTACATAAACCCAGCTGACAATATGGTCCTCCAAAAGATGGAACTCGCATGACCCCGACATAAGTCAGACTACCAGCTGATATGTTTCTAGTTTTCCTCTGAAGAAGAGGGCATGTCCCTTGAGATACGTCAACTGGTAGTCCTGAGGGGACAGCAAATTTACACTGTTATACAAGCTGTACACTCACTACTTTACATTGTAGCAAAGTGTCATTTCTTCAGTGTTGTCACATGAAAAGATAGAAGAAAAGATTTACAAAAATGTGAGGGGTGTACTCACTTTTGTGAGATACTGTGTGTGCACACACACACTTATGCAGTTTAGCTTTAATGGTGTACTGGTCATCTGACACACCCTCCCAAGTTAGAACCCTGATGGGAAGGAGACTCAGATTAATCATTTGACTTCCGGAAGATTTACCCCCCTTCATGACCAGGCCATTTTTTGCGATACGGCACTGCGTTACTTTAACTGACAATTGTGCGATCGTGCAACGCTGTACATAAATAAAATGTATGTGTCCCCCCCCCCCACCAATAGAGCTTTCTTTTGGTGGTATTTGATCACCTCTGCAGTATTTATTTTTTGCACTATAAACAAAAAAAAAGAGCGACAATTCTGAAAAAAAAAAACTATTTGTTGCTTTCTGCTATATCACACAACCAATAAAAAAATTTAATTTGTTCATCAATTTAGGCCAATATTTATTCTGTTACATATTTTGGCAAAAAAAAATCCTAATAAGCGTATATTGATTGGTTTGCTAAAAGTTATAGCTTCTACAAACTATGGGAGATTTTTATTTATTTTTATTAGTAATGGCGACGATCAGTGACTTTTATAGTGGGATTTGCGAAATTACAGTGGACAAATCGGACACTAACTGACGCTTTGTGGGAACCAGTGACACACTAATACAGTGGTTGGTGCTAAAAATATGCACTGTCACTGTACTAATGACACTGCCTGGGAAGGGGTTATCGGGGGTGATCAAAGGGTTAAATGTGTGCCTAGTTGTTGTTGTTTTCTTACTGTGGGGGAGGTGCTTGTACTAGGGGAAGGCATGGATCCATGTCCCCGCTTTGCAGGAACACAGGATCCCTACCTTTGTGTACTGACAGACCGCCGGTCTCCCTCTGTACTGAAGGCATCGGGGGTGTCGAGTCTGCGGTACCCGCAGATGAGCATCTCGCTGTGTGTAATGGGAGCGGGCCAGTGACGGCACGCATGCGCGTGCCCCAGACCCGAAGAGTCGGATCACGTGCTAGATACATGATCTGGCGCAACCATGCCACTTTGCCGCCGTATGTCTGAATTATACGGTAGGCAAGTGGTTAATAAAGAAGATAAGAGCTTCTGTATTGTGGAGTCTTTTAAGGTCTTCATGGCCTAATTAAACACAGTTTATAGTTAATTTCACATAATTACAGGGCATATAATTAGTCTCATCAATTTGAAGTGTCACCAGTCACTACACCGGTTTTTCTACCTGGAAGTCTAGAAATCCTGCCACGAAGTCCTGCCAAAGATGATTTGATTGTCTTTCCTGCAACAAAGAAAAAAGAAAATTGCTTGATTCACAGTCAGTGTTAATTGGGAAATGCCCCCTGCAACGCTTTTGTGTTCTGCCAGCGGGGATGGTGCACAGGGAGCCTTCGCTGTCGGCATGCCAAAAAATCCGATAGGTTGGTTGTAGAAAAAAAAATAAAAAATAGATCTCGGGCTTCCCAGTAAAAAAAAAAAGGGTCAGTGTTTACATCTGCCGGCACCGGAAACGTCATTTCCAGCCTCCGAGGGTCATAGAGATGGCCAGGGACCATTTGGTCCGCAGCCAGCTCTATGGTAAACTGCCGCCGCTGGTAGATTCATTCCCTGGCTCGCCGATTGCACAGGCGAGTTGGGAGAAGCACCCGGTGAGCAGCGGAAGGGGGGATCATCCCCTCCCGCCGCCTGTAAAAGCAATCAAGGGAATGGCCTTCTGGGAAAAAAAAAAAAATACAGTATCTGAATGATGCCTGCAGCTGCACCCATCATTCAGATCTCTCCACTCAAAGTCCAGGACGTCACATGACGTCCATTTAAGGAGGAGTGGTTAAGATTCGATTTTGGAGTGAATTGAATTTCCTGGAGAAAAAAAAACACAGAATCTCTGGGGGAATCTAGGATAGAAAAGGACCTGGGGGTCCTAGTAGATGATAGGCTCAGCAATGGCATGCAATGCCAAGCTGCTGCAAGCAACGCAAACAGAATATTGGCATTAAAAAAGGGGATCAACTCCAGAGATAAAACGATAATTCTCCCGCTCTACAAGACTCTGGTCCGGCCGCACCTGGAGTATGCTGTCCAGTTCTGGGCACCAGTCCTCAGGAAGGATGTACTGGAAATGGAGCGAGTACAAAGAAGGGCAATAAAGCTAATAAAGGGTCTGGAGGATATTAGTTATGAGGAAAGGTTGCAAACACTAAAATTATTCTCTCTGGAGAAGAGACGCTTGAGAGGGGATGTGATTTCAATATACAAATACTGTACTGGTGACCCCACAATAGGGATAAAACTTTTTCACGGAAGAGAGTTTAACAAGACTCGCAGCCACTCATTAAAATTAGAAGAAAAGAGGTTTAACCTTAAACTACGTAGAGGGTTCTTTACTGTAAGAGCGGCAAGGATGTGGAATTCCCTTCCACAGGCGGTGGTCTCAGCGGGGAGCATCGATAGTTTCAAGAAACTATTAGATAAGCACCTGAATGACCACAACATACAGGGATATACAATACTGACATATAATCACACACATAGGTTGGACTTGTCTATTTTCAACCTCGCCTACTATGTATCTATATAACATTCTGTTTCTTCAAATTTTCTCCTCTGTGTTCAAAAACAAATATTGATTTGACCCCATTAATAGAAAATCAAATGAACGTTCTTAAAATGAAGATTGTTGAATGTCTAGTGTATAGCCAGCTATAGAGTAAGGTATTAATATTTTTCCCTTTGGTCCCTGGCTTGGAAATCCCCCTAATTGTTGAAGCGCACGTCAATGAAAACTTAGCAGAATGTTAATCCTGACAATATGGCTACACATGGGTCAAACCTGTTACTCCTGTGAATGCTGTTTAGCAGCCCTAAATGACAAGTCTTGCTGAGCAATGTAATGAGTGATCCCTTAAATGGAACAGGACATTTTCTAAGGAAAATCAAAGGATTATCAATGCTTGAAGCAAATAGTTTTAAATGAGGTCACTCTCTGGCTTTTCTGGCTGTTATTAGTAAGTAAGGATTACGATAGATCTAATTACTTCCCTGGTGCCCAGCCTGTGGCCCGGGAGCTGCATTTGGCCTTTGGCATTTTTTGTGCAGCCCTCAGGGCCCCTGTGTCACCCTATTGCCCTATTAGAACAGTGATTTCTAGCTGTATCGTGTAATATGTCTCCAGAAATTCCTGTAGCATGTATAAAGTCTGAAATCCTTCTGTATCATGTCCGCAGTCTCTGACTAACTTTTGTATCCTGTCTGCAGTCTCTGACCGTCTCTTGTATCCTGTCTCTTGTATCCTGTCTCTGACCGTCTCTTGTATCCTGTCTCTGACCGTCTCTTGTATCCTGTCTCTGACCGTCTCTTGTATCCTGTCTCTGACCGTCCCTTGTAACCTGCCTGTCTGCAGTCTCTGACCATCCCTTGTATACTGTCTGCAATCTCTGACCAACTCTTGTATCCTGTCTCTGACCGTCTCTTGTATCCTGTCTCTGACCGTCTCTTGTATCCTGTCTCTGACCGTCTCTTGTATCCTGTCTCTGACCGTCTCTTGTATCCTGTCTCTGACCGTCTCTTGTATCCTGTCTGCAGTCTCTGGCCATCTCTTATATCCTGTGTCTGACCATCTCTTGTATCCTGTGTCTGACCGTCTCTTGTATCCTGTGTCTGACCGTCTCTTGTATCCTGTCTCTGACCGTCTCTTGTATCCTGTCTCTGACCGTCTCTTTTATCTATTATCATGGTCTCCCCTGACCAGAGGACCTTCTTCCACATGTTTGCTGTGTCCTCCACATGGCTTCTCACAAACTACAAACAGGACTTCTTATGACTTTCTTTCAACAATGTCTTTCTTCTTGTCACTCTCCCATAAAGGTCAGATTTGTGGAGAACATGACTAATAGTTGTCCTGTGGACAGATTCTCTCACCTGAGCTGTGGATCTCTGCAGCTCCTCCAGAGTTACCATGGACCTCTTGGCTCTTCTCTGATGAATGCTCTCCTTGCCCGGCCGGTCAGTTTAGGTGGACGGCCATGTCTTGGTAGGTTTGCAGTTGTGACATACTCTTTCCATTTTCGGATGATGGATTGAACAGAGCTCCGTGAGATGTTCAAAGCTTGGGATATTTTTATATAACCTAACCCTGCTTTAGACTTGGTTTACACTACCGCAATTCCAGCGCCAGTTCCCGCATCGCATAGGACTAGCAGACGGTTCACACTGCCCTATGCAAACCACTGCGGGTGTCAATATTAAGTTAATGACACCCCCAGATCGGTTTGCATATCGCAGTACAAACTGTCAAATGGTGCAGGAATCGGACCGCATGGGTGTGAACACCCATGTGATCCGATTCCAGTGCAGACCAAAAAAAAGGGTCCTGCACCATTTAGTACGATGCAAACTCATACATGCAATATTTATGGCTGCATTTGCATCGCACAGACGTCGCATGTAATCTGCACAGCAGTGCGGTGCGAATCACATGCGATGTCTAACAAAGCACCAGTGTGAACCCAACCTTAAGCCTCGTACACACGGTACGAAAATCAGAAGGGGATTGTCGTTTGACAGGCTGTTGTCTGAAATTCTTACCGTTAGTGCGCTCCTTTAGACAATTGTTTTCCAATTTTCGGACAACAAATGTTGGATGACAGGCTATAAAATTTTTGTCTGATGTCAACTCAACGTCTGATTTTCGGATGGTCGGTACAGAAATCCGTCACATAAGTCGAAAGTACAAACACGCATGCTCGGAATCAAACCGACCCCGAACACACCTCCAGGATGACCTTTGCCCTGCTATAGAAGCTGAGAGTAAAGGTGATGGACTGGCCAAGCATGTCTCCAGACCTAAACCCTATTGATCATCTGTGGGACATCCTCAAATGGAAGATGGAGGAGCGCAAGGTCTCTAACATCCACCAGCAACGTGATGTTGTCATGGAGGAGGGGAAGAGGACTCCAGTGGCAACCTGTGAAGCTCTGGTGACCTCCATACCCAAGAGGGTTAAGGCAGTGCTGGAAAATAATGGTGGCCACACAAAAATATTGACACTTTGGGCCCAATTTGGACATTTTCACTTAGGGGTGTACTCACTGTTGTTTGCCAGCGGTTTAGACATTAATGGCTGTGTGTTGAGTTATTTTGAGGGGACAGCAAATTTACACTGTTATACAAGCTGTACACTCACTACTTTACATTGTAGCAAAGTGTCATTTCTTCAGTGTTGTCACATGAAAAGATAGAAGAAAATATTTACAAAAATGTGAGGGGTGTACTCACTTTTGTGAGATACTATATATCCAATGATGTGCTTCCATTTTCATGTTTTTTGGTTTGTTTTTTTTTGTTTTTTGTTTTTTCAACACGTTTTTATGAATTTTTATTGTTATGCAGAATTTATCCCGTGCCTTCAGTTTGTACAGCAATTTACAAAATAAAGGGATATGGCTCAATTACAACACAATTAAAGACAAGAGGTTTAGGTGGAGGTGGTTCCGAGTGAAGGACCCCCTGTAGTCAGTGGGCAGAGGGGCAGATGCACGGCACAGGACCCACACAATGGGGGCTGCTACAGTGATTGTCAGCCTCCCCAGGGGCTCCTAAGGTATGAGATATGGACATGTGCAGGACGAAAAAAATTGTTTTGTTTATCTAGTTATTTAGTTTTGTTTAGATTTTGGTTGATTAGTTCAATTCGTATTCGGGATTCGTATTTGGAATTTTTCACATTTTCTTCTAATTTACCATTTTTTTTTTTTTTTTCGATTCGAAACGTTCGAATCAATCGAACCGAAAACATTAGTTTTTTTTTTTTTTCAATTTCGAATGTGGGAAAGTGAGCAAACAAATGAAAAATCTTCATCAAATGAATACAATGACTCTTTAAATCACCTTTGGCTTAACTAAAACAGCATTATTTCCAAATGGTACTCTAATAACACGCACAGTCTTTGATTTCAGCAAGATGTGTAGTTAGAATTCGACTGGAGTTGTAAAATTCGATTTGAATTTCAGTCCGAATTTTGTTTCGTTATTTGGAGCATTCGGTAAAATTTGTTTATGTTGTAATTCGGGTATTCAGATATATCAGAATCTCTGAATATTAATTCGGAACGAAACGAACCGCATATTTCTGATGAGATATACATACTTACACCGTGCCAAGCTGGACAAATATAACTATACAATACACGTCATACCTGGAGGTCAGATTTAGGCTTCATGCACTAAGGCTGCAGTCACACATCAGCGTCTTTGAGCGTTTTTCTGGGGGTTTTTTTGTGTGCGATTTTGCACGTTTTTAAACAGCGTTTTAGAGCTTTGGCATTTTTTTTATTAGCCAGTAGTGAAAACTATCATCTGTTGCATCATTTGTTAAAAGGTTTTTCAGCTTTTTCCATCATCTTTTATTTATTTATTTTTATTATTTATTATAATTTTTATTACGGGTAAGGAGTTTGAGTTAAGGTTAGGTTAGGATTAGGGGCTGGGGTTAGGATTAGTGGTTAATATTTATTGTCTTATTATTATGTATTTTGTTATTTTTATTTTTGTTAGGGTGTTAACAATACCACTACTGCTACTAATACTAATAATTGAATAAATACACAAATAAAAATAATCATACATACCATATTTCCCCGAAAATAAGCCCGGGTCCTATATTAATTTTGGCAACAAAAGACAGAGTAGGGCTTATTTTCAGGGTAGGTCTTATCATGTATTGTGCTGTCTTCTCTCCCCCTCTCCCTCCCTGCCTGTCAGGAATCCCCAGTGTGAACAAAATGAAAATGCTTGTAAAATCCTAGAATCCACTCTATTACAGTAGTATATAATGTACAATGTGTGTGTTTCTGTAATATAATTGTGCCAAATACCTTCGTTACAGCGCCGCTGGGCGCTTCCGTTATCCGCTGGGGCTCTCTTCGCCACTCCGAGCACTGCAGGGGGTGGGGGGCAAGATCCGCCGCTGACAGCTGGGAGAAGAGGAGGCAATGTACTGAAGGTATTTTTCTCATTTATATTATAGAAAAACTCACATTGTACATTATATACTACTGTAATAGAGTGGATTATAGGATTTTGCAAGCATTTTAACCACTTGTCGCCCACCGTTAAATGAAGGAGGGACTGTGCGGCTCTTGTTCTGGAAGGACGTCACATGACGGCGCCCCAGAACGACCTCTGCCGTGTTGCCCGAACACGCCGTGACCCTGATCTCTGTAAAGAGCCGTGGCTCTTTAACCACGTGATCGGCTGTGTCCAGTCACAGCCAGACGCATGTAAATACGGAAGTGCTGTGAATCGGCTCTCCTCGCCTCACACTGACAGTGTGTGTGGCGAGGAGAGCTGGTCAGCGGCATCTCTTCGCATTGGAGACCTGGGCAGGTAATCAGGACACTGATCATCAGTGCCCTGATTACAATCAGGGCACTGACCAGCAGTGCCCATAAGTGATGCCAGTCAGTGCAGCCTTTCAGTGCCTGCTCATCAGTAATGCCCATCAGTACCACCCATCCGTGCCGCCTGTCAGTGCCCACCACTACCGCTTATCAGTGCCCATCTGTGCCACCTATCAGTGCCCACTAGTGCTACCTATTAGTGCCTCCTCATCAGTGCCACCTAATCAGAGCCCATAAGTGCCGCCTCATCAGCACATATCAGTGAAGGAGAAAAATTACTTATTTACAACATTAAGACTTAAGTATGCCCAGAGGCTTTAAATTAGGAGGCGCTTTGCATGAGTTTACATACATCTGATTTAGTTTAATTGTCACCGATGTCCCCTAATTAGCACAACCCCCCCGAACACCTGCTGGGATTTTCACAAAGTGGATTGACACCGTGCAGGGTATAGTATATACTAGCGTTGCACTGATACTGATACCGGTATCGATATCTTTGCCGATACTAAGCAAATGCTCCGATACTAAAACCGATACCTTCACACATATGTGAATGCGTTTTGAACCACATCCGATTCGCATGACATGTGAACTTGCAGCCTTTTCAATGGAGCTGTTTCACATATGTGCCGGCCGCAACGCGTTTTTAAAAGGAGTCTGGTAAGCGCGGTTCGCGATTTCCATTGTAATACACTTTGACAATTCGCAACTGAATCGCAGCTGAACCACTGAACAAAGTCACACCAGAGGGGGCTGAAATCGCGCTGTCAGAACCGGACCGCACATATGTCACTAAAAATAGGTATCGGTAATTTGGTATCAGCAAGTACTTGAGAAAAAGTATTGGTACTCATCCTCCGCAATAAAAAACTAATATCTGTGCATCCCTAGTATATACTGTACAAGGTATAATATGTATTAGGTATAGTATATATGGTATATAGTGTGTATATATATATAAGGTATAGTGTATATATGGTACGGAGTATGTATAAGGTATAGTATATACAGTATAAGATACAGTATATATGGTACAGTGTGCATATATAAGGTATAGTATATGGTACAGTATATATGGTATTGTGTTTATGTGTGTGTGTATATATATATATATATATATATATGTGTGTATGTACCTGATACTGTATATACTATACCTTATACATACTCCGTACCATATATACACTATACCTTTATATATAGACACACTATATACCATATATATTATACCTTATACTGTATACACTATACATTATACACTCCATAACTTATACACATACTATACCTTATACTGTATTTACTATACCTTATATATATATACACACACTATATACCATATATGCTATACCTTATACTGTATACACTATACCTTATGTACTCCATAACTTATATATTCACTATACCTTATACTGTATTTACTATACCTTATACACACTATATACCATATATACTATACCTTATACTCTATACAATATATCTTATACACTCTAAAACTTAAATATACACACACACTATATATATATATATATATATATACACACACACTATACCTTATATATATATACACTATACCATATATATTATACCTTATACTGTATACACTATACCTTATGTACTCTATAATGTGTATATATAGATTATACCTTATACTGTATTTACTATACCTTTTATCTATACACACTATCACATATATACTATACCTTATAGATGCACATATCTTATATAGTATATATGGTATAGTGTGTATATATAAGGTATAGTAAATACAGTATAAGGTATAATCTATATATACATTATAGAGTACATAAGGTATAGTGTATAGTATATATGGTATATAGTGTGTATATATAAGGTATAGTGTATATAAAAGTTAGGGAGTACATAAGGTATAGTGTGTATATATAAGTTATAAAGTACATAAGGTATACAGTATAAGGTATAATATATATATGGTATAGTGTGTATATATAAGGTATGGTATAGTGTGTGTGTATATATAAGTTTTATAGTGTATAAGGTATAGTATATATGTGTGTGTGTGTATGTGTATATGTGTATGTATATATGTATATATATATATATATATGGTATAGTATATACAGTATAGGGTATGGTGTGTGTGTGTATATATAACTTATAGAGTATATATAAGGTATAGAGTATACAGTATAATGTATAGATAAGGCATAGTATATTCTGTATAAGGTACAGTGTATATATAAAGTATGGTATATACAGTATAAGGTATAATATATATGGTGTGTGTGTGTGTGTGTGTGTGTGTGTATGTATGTATATACAGTATCTCACAAAAGTAAGTACACCACTCACGTTTTTGTAAATATTTTATTATATCTTTTCATGTGACAACACTGAAAAAATGACACTTTGCTACAATGTAAAGTAGTGAGTGTACAGCTTGTATAACAGTGTAAATTTGCTGTCCCCTCAAAATAACTCAACACACAGCCATTAATGTCTAAACTGCTGGCAACAAAAGTAAGTACACCCCTAAGTGAAAATGTCCAAAGTGTGGCCACCATTATTTTCCAGCACTGCCTTAACTCTCTTGGGCATGGAGTTCACCAGAGCTTCACAGGTTGTCACTGGAGTCCTCTTCCACTCCTCCATGACGACATCACAAAGCTGGTGGGTGTTAGAGACCTTGCGCTCCCCCACCTTCCGTTTGAGGATGTCCCACAGATGCTCAATAGGGTTTAGGTCTGGAGACATGCTTGGCCAGTCCATCACCTTTACCCTCAGCTTCTTTAGCAAGGCAGTGGTCATCTAAGAGGTCTATTTGGGGTCGTTATGTTGGAATACTGCCCTGCGGTCCAGTCTCTGAAGGGAGGGGATCATGCTCTGCTTCAGTATGTCACAGTACATGTTGGCATTCATGGTTCCCTCAATGATCTGTAGCTCCCCAGTGCCGGCAGCACTCATGCAGCCCCAGACCATGAAACTCCCACCACCATGCTTGACTGTAGACAAGACACACTTGTCTTTGTACTCCTCACCTGGTTGCCTCCACACACGCTTGTCACCATCTGAACCAAATAAGTTTATCTTGGTCTCATCAGACCACAGGACATGGTTCCAGTAATCCATGTCCTTAGTCTGCTTGTCTTCAGCAAAATGTTTGCAGGCTTTCTTGTCCATCATCTTTAGAAGAGGCTTCCTTCTGGGACAACGGCCATGCAGACCAATTTGATGCAGTGTGCGGCGTATGGTATGAGCACTGACAGGATGACCCCCCACCCCTTCAACCTCTGCAGCAATGCTGGCAGCACTCATATGTCTATTTCCCAAAGACAACCTTTGGATATGATGCTGAGCATGTGCTCTAAACTTCTTTGGTCAACCATGAGGAGGCCTATTCTGAGTGGAACCTGTCCTCTTATACCGCTGTATGGTCTTGGCCATCGTGCTGCAGCTCAGTTTCAGGGTCCTGGCAATCTTCTTATTGCCTAGGCCATCTTTATGTAGAGCAACAATTCTTTTTTTCAGATCTTCAGAGAGTTCTTTGCCGTGAGGTGCCACGTTGAACTTCCAGTGACCAGTATGAGAGAGTGAGAGCGATAACACCAAATTTAACACACCTGCTCCCCATTCATACCTGAGACCTTGTAACACTAACAAGTCACATGACACCGGGGGGGGGGGGGGGATAGCTAATTGGGACCCAAGTGGACATTTTCACTTAGGGGTGTACTCACTTTTGTTGCCAGCGGTTTAGACATTAATGGCTGTGTGTTGAGTTACTTTGAGGGGACAGCAAATTTACACTGTTATACAAGCTGTACACTCACTACTTTACATTGTAGCAAAGTGTCATTTCTTCAGCGTTGTCACATGAAAAGATAGAATAACATATTTACAAAAATGTGAGGGGTGTACTCACTTTTGCCAGATACTGTATATATGGTATGGTATAAGGTATAGTGTGTGTGTATATATAAGATATAATAAACGCAGCATAAAAGTGTATGAGTGTGTGTATGTGTGTGTATATATATATATATATATATATATATATATATATATATATATATATATATATATATATATATATATATATATATATATTATAGTAGATCTTGCACAGTGTCTGTTTCTTCCTAACTGTAGTCAGTTAGAAGTATATAATAAATGATGGGTTCCCCTCATTACACTTTCCCTTGATGAATAACCCCAATCACTAGTAACAATGTTAAACTTCATTCAATTACCTATAATAATGTTTTCACACAAAGGGTTCCTCATTATAATTAGATTATTGCATGTACATACCACACGCTCTACACCCTCCTGTATTGTCTAATCTGGAAGATAATAAAGATCTTGTTGAGGTTTTCAGATGAAAGAATTCCTTTTCATCTCCAACAAAGACTTTTTTTTTTTTTTTTTTGCAATGTCTTTGTTCCTGGGTTGTTATTACACCATACCTCCAGAAGGGGGACTCAGAGATCTTATAGTAGGGGTTTCCCTTTTCTGTCCCTGTTGAATCAGCTTATATCTATAACAAGCCTATTAAAATACTGATTTGCCTTAAGTTACCCTGGTTGATCAGAATGGGTATGTTTAAGATTTTTACATGCCGAAATGAAGAAATCTACAAAAGGTTTGTGCAAAAATCTTACACTTTTATAGAAAAAAAATAAATAATGTAATGTAGTGTAATATTAATAAAGTTTTCATGTATTGACTACAGTTTTTTTAAAGGCTCAAAATGGAGTTCAGGTACTTATTTAAAAATTAAATATATTTATATAAAAGTTGATATAATGATAGCACTTTTTCCTTGCAGCGTTGGGGTCTCCAGTTTGTATCCTGGCCAGGGCAAAATCTGCCTGGAGTTTGCATGTTCTCCCTGTGCCTGGGTGGGTTTCCTCCAGGTACTCCGGTTTCCTCCCACAAACCAAAGACATGCTGTTAGGTAATTGGTTCCTGTCTAAATTGGCCCTAGTATGTGTATGTATGAGTGTGAGTTGGGGACCTTAGATTGTAAGCTCCTTGGGGCAGAGACTGATAAATATTCCCATAGTGTGAAGAGGTATTAACATCATTTAATGGTTCCATGAAGACCTCACAAGCAAAGGATGGCAAATACCCAACATTTCACTTCACAGAAATAGTCAGAGATGTACTATACACCGATCAGCCATAACAATAACACGACCCACCCCAACCTTTTGAGGCATGGCCTCCACTAGACATGTGGAGGTATGTTGTGGGATCTGGCACCAGGCCATCAGTAGCAGATCCCTTAGGTCCTATAAGTTGTGATCAATGGGCCTCCATTGATAGGACTTGTTTTTCCAGCACACCAAACAGATTCCTTGATTGGATTGAGATCTGTAAAATATGGAGGCCAACACCTTGAACTTATTGTGTTCCTCAAATTCATCAAACCAGGCACCTCCATCCGTTGCTCCGTGGTCCAGTTCTGTTGCTTACATGCCCATTGTAGGCACTTTTGGCTGTGGACATGGGTCAGTGTGGACACCTTCACTGGTCTGCGACTATACAGCCCCATACACAACCAACTGCGATGCTCTGTGTGTTCTGACACCTTTCTATCAGAACCAGCATTCCCTTTTCCAGCAATTTGAGCTCCAGTAGCTCTTCCATTGGATCGGACTACACGGGCCAGCCTTCCCTCCCCACCTCCATCAATGATCCTTGCCAATGACCCTGTCATCGGCTGGCCAGTGTTCATTCCTTGGACCACTTTTGGTCAGTGCTGACCACTGCAGACCAGGAACAAACCCACAAGAGCTGCAGTTTTTGCAGTTGCTCTGACTCGGTCGGTCATCTAGACCGGTGGTATCCAAACTGTGTCCCTTTGCTAGCATCTGTCAGGCCCTTGGGCCACTATTTCTCCTACTGACACCAACCAAGAGGGTCCATTCCTTCCACTGACTCCAGCCATTACAATTTGGCCTTTGTCAAAGTCACTCAAATTCCCATTTTTTTCCTGCTTTTAACACATCAACTTCAGAGACAACATGTTAATTTGCTACCTAATGTATCCCACCTACTTTCAGATGCTGTTGCAAGGAGATAATCCATGTAAATCACTTTACCTCTCAGTGGTGAGCATATCATGGCTGATGGGTATACTATGTGCCTGCCTATGTTGGGAGAGGCGGATGACATATAAATTGTATATAGAAGTGGAATCTATCAGAGATGAGCTCCAGGTTTTAGTCTGGACAATTTTGCCTGTTCAGAGGTTCAGTAAACTAAATGTGTGTCCAGTCAAGCTGAAACTCCAGCTGCAGCGGTGTCTGCTATTAACTTCGGGGGAATCCCCACCATTCATTATTTTTTTTTTTTTTCATTTGTTTGTCTTCTGTGGAAGTTCCGCCAGCAAAAGATTGAGAGCGGGTTCTCTATTTTTCCGACGGAAAAAGTTCCTATCTGGAATTCCGATCGTCTGTAGCAATTACGACACGTAAAATTCCTGCGTATGCTCGGAAGCATTGAACTTCATTTTCTCGGCTCGTCGTAGTGTTGTACGTCACCGTGTTCTTGACAGTCGATAGTTCAGAGAACTTTTGTGTGACCGTGTGTATTCAAGCCAAGCTTGAACGGAATTCCGTTAGAAAAAACATTCAAGGTTTTTCTGACGGGAATTCCGATCGTGTGTACGTGACATTCGAGTCTGGTATATATTTTTAGGGAGAACCCACACAAATTTTTTTTTTCACAAGAGATGGTCAAAGACTGGGGACATGCTGTAGGAGTTGCTGGAGACTGGGGACATGCTGTAGGAGTTGCTGGAGGCTGGGGACATGCTGTAGGAGTTGCTGGAGGCTGGGGACATGCTGTAGGAGTTGCTGGAGGCTGGGGACATGCTGTAGGAGTTGCTGGAGGCTGGGGACATGCTGTAGAAGTTGTTGGGGACAGGGCATTCTGTAGAAGTTGTCGCAGCCTGGGGACGCGCCGTAGGAGTTGGAGACAAGGGACATTCAGTAGAAGTTGTCGGGGACTGGGGACATTCTGTAGGAGTTGTTGGAGACTGGGGGCAATCTGTAGGAATTGTTGGAGACTGGGGACACGCCGTAGGAGTTGTTGGAGACTGGGGACACATCGTAGGAGTTGTCGGAGATTGGGAACATGCTGTAAGAGTGGTTGGAGACTGCGGACATCCTGTAGAAGGTGTCGGAGACTGAAGACATGCTGTAGGAGTTGTCAGAGATGGGGCATTCTGTAGGAGTTGTCGGAAACTGGGGACACACCGTAGGAGTTGTTGGAGACCGGGGACATGCTGTAGGAATTGTTGGAGACAGGGCATTCTGTAGGAGTTGTCAGAGACTGGGGGAAATGCCGCAGAAGTTGTCGGAGGCTGGCGGAAACGCCGTAGAAGTTGTCGGAGACTGGGGAAACTCTGTAATATGTGTCGGAGACGGGGGATGTGCCGTAGGAGTTGTCGGAGACTGGGGACGCGCTGTATGAGTTGTCGGAGCCTGGGGACGCGCTGTAGGAGTTGTCGGAGCCTGGGGACATTCTGTAGGAGTTGTTGGAGCCTGGGGACTTTCTGTAGAAGTTGTCGGAGCCTGGGGCCTTGCTGTAGAAGTTGTCAGAGACTAGTTGTATCATATGTACAGGGTATTATGGGGTGTTGTGTGTATATATGGGATGTTTTATTGATTATATTTTTATTATGAGGGGATTATGTTCACGAAGGGACTGTGAGGTAATGACTGGTTGCTATGGACACCAGGTGGCCCACTTCTGTGTCGGTGTCGCCCCGGGTACCCGCAGCACGACACTCCCCCGCCGTCTCTCTGTACGGCACTGAGCTCTGTGGGGAGGCAGCGGGGAAAGTTTTGCTCCTCTCACAGGTCACGTGAGGCGGCGGGGGAGGCGTGGTCTGTGACTGTCAGCCAATGAGGGGCGGCGGACGGGTGCCGGGCGGGTTGGATCCCTGGCTGTGTCTGTGTGCGCCTCATATAGAGCCGCGGTGCGGGTGATGAGCGGAGCTGAGGCCGGGAGATGAGGGAGTGTGATCCGTGACATAGGCCGGAGAGAAGAAGGGACGGCGGCGGGTTGTGAGGCCGGACGGACGGAGAAGGAGAGCGGCAGCGGTGGGGGGTGTCCCCGCTCTATGACGGAGGGTGGCGCGGCTGGATGGGCCGGCGGCGGTGATCTCTTCTCGGTGTGATCTCCCGGTAGCGGTGGGGACTCCGGCGGTGTCCGCCGTGAACATAGGGGCCCCCTCCCCCCCTGCAGCTGCTGCCGGCGGCACTGCACTTCCCCCCCTCCCCGGTATGGCCGGTCGGAGCCGCCGCTCGTGGCTCAGCGTCCTCCTCGGACTGGTCCTCGGCTTCCTCCTCGCCTCCCGCCTCATCCTCCCCCGGGCCGCCGAGATCCACCGCTACGGCCGGAGAGGAGGAGGAGGAGGAGGGCTCCGGGGGGGAGGACAGGCCGGGGGAGGATGCGGGGTGCCGGCCGGGAGCCGGAGCGATCTTCTCCAACTACCGTACATCGGATCCCGGGCCCCGGAACCGGGAGACACCGGGGAGGAGGAGGAGGACATCCCCCGGGACCGGAGATTCCTCTATGTCGGGGTCATGACGGCCCAGAAGTACCTCCATACCCGGGCTGTGGCCGCCTACAGGTGAGACCTACCTATGTGTACCTACCTACACTCCCATCTATACCCCCCCTATACATAGAGGAGCCTACAGGTGAGACCTACCTATGTGTACCTACCTACACTCCCATCTATACCCCCCTATACATAGAGGAGCCTACAGGTGAGACCTACCTATGTGTACCTACCTACACTCCCATCTATACCCCCCCTATACATAGAGGAGCCTACAGGTGAGACCTACCTACTGTGTACCTACCTATACCCCCCTATACATAGAGGAGCCTACAGGTGAGACCTACCTACTGTGTACCTACCTATACCCCCCTATACATAGAGGAGCCTACAGGTGAGACCTACCTATGTGTACCTACCTATACCCCCCTACACCCCCATCTATACCCCCCCTATACATAGAGGAGCCTACAGGTGAGACCTACCTATGTGTACCTACCTATACCCCCCTACACCCCCATCTATACCCCCCTTATACATAGAGGAGCCTAGAGGTGAGACCTACCTATGTGTACCTACCTATACCCCCCTACACCCCCATCTATACCCCCCCTATACATAGAGGAGCCTACAGGTGAGACCTACCTACTGTGTACCTACCTATACCCCCCTACACCCCCATCTATACCCCCCCTATACATAGAGGAGCCTACAGGTGAGACCTACCTGCCTACTGTGTACCTACCTATACCCCCCTACACCCCCATCTATACCCCCCCTATACCCCCATCTATACATAGAAGTACCTCCATACCCGGGCTGTGGCCGCCTACAGGTGAGACCTACCTACTGTGTACCTACCTATACCCCCCTACACCCCCATCTATACCCCCCCTATATATAGAGGAGCCTACAGGTGAGACCTACCTACTGTGTACCTACCTATACCATCTTCTATACCCCTATACCTACCCCCATCTATACAAAAGAGCCTACAGGTGAGACCTACCTACGTGTACCTACCTACACCCCCATCTATACCCCCCTATACATAGAAGAGCCTACAGATGAGACCTTCCTACACCCCATCTATACCCCCCTCTATACATAGAAGGGCCTACAGGTGAAATCTACCTACTGTGTACCTACCTCTACCCCCCCATACCCCCCTCTACCTACCCCCATCTATACATAGAAGGGCCTACAGGTGAGACCTGCCTATGTGTACCAACCCCCCATCTATACATAGCCTACAGGTGAGACCTACCTACCCACCTATACCTCCCCTATACATAAAAGTGCCTACAGGTGATACCTACCTGTGTACCTACCTATACCCCCTCCTATACCTACCCCCATCTATACCTAGAAGTGCCTACAGGTGAGGCCTACCTACCCCCCCATACATAGAAGAGCCTACAGGTGAGACCTACCTACCCCCCACATAGAAGTGTCTACAGTTGAGACCTACCTGTATCCACTGTGTACCTACCCACACCCCCATCTATACCCCCCTATACATAGAAGTACCTACAGGTGAGACCCACACCCCCATCTTAACCTGGGCAGCGGCCACCTATAGGTTAGACCTACCTACCCCCCAATACATAGAAGTGCCTACAGGTGAGACCTATCTACACCCCCCTCTATACATAGAAGTACCTACATGCCCAGTCGGTGGCCACCCACAGGTGAGGCATACCTACCTTCCCCCCTACACCCCCATCTATAACCCCCCCCCCCCCATACATAGGAGTAACTACACACCCAGGCTGTGGCTGCCTACAGTGGACCTACCTCCCACAACCCCATCTATACCCCCCCACATAAAGTACCTACATACCTGAGTGGTGGGTGCCTACATGTTAGACCTACCTAAACCCCCCCCCCCCCCAAAATACATAGAAGTTCCTACAGGTGAGACCTACACCCCCATCTATACCCCCCTCCCCCCCCCATACATAGGAGTAACTACACACCTGGGCTATGGCTGCCTACAGGTGAGACCTACCTCTACACACCTGCTTTGGACCTACCACCCACATCCCCATCTATATCCCCCCCTACATACACAGAAGTACCTACATACCTGGGCTGTGGCCGCCTACAGGTGAGACGTACTTGCTCCCCCCCCCCCCCCCCCCATCTATACCCCCCATTCACAGAAGTACCTACAGTACCAGGCAGGATCTATAGGTTAGACCGACCTACCCCCAATACATAGAAGTGACTACAGGTGAGACCTACACCCCCATCTATACCCCCCCCCCCCCCCCCATACATAGGAGTAACTACACACCTGGGCTATGGCTGCCTACAGGTGAGACCTACCTCTACACACCTGCTTTGGACCTACCACCCACATCCCCATCTATATCCCCCCCCCCCCTACATACACAGAAGTACCTACATACCTGGGCTGTGGCCGCCTACAGGTGAGACGTACTTGCTCCCCCCCCCCCCCCCATCTATACCCCCCATTCACAGAAGTACCTACAGTACCAGGCAGGATCTATAGGTTAGACCGACCTACCCCCAATACATAGAAGTGACTACAGGTGAGACCTACACCCCCATCTATACCCCCCCCCCCCCCCATACATAGGAGTAACTACACACCTGGGCTATGGCTGCCTACAGGTGAGACCTACCTCTACACACCTGCTTTGGACCTACCACCCACATCCCCATCTATATCCCCCCCTACATACACAGAAGTACCTACATACCTGGGCTGTGGCCGCCTACAGGTGAGACGTACTTGCTCCCCCCCCCCCCCCCAATCTATACCCCCCATTCACAGAAGTACCTACAGTACCAGGCAGGATCTATAGGTTAGACCGACCTACCCCCAATACATAGAAGTGACTACAGGTGAGACCTATCTATACCCCCCCTATACATAGAAGTACCTACATAGCGGGGTGGGGGCCACCTACAGGTGATACCTACCCCCTATACAACCTACCTCTACGCAACTTCCTACCTATACCCCCCATGTATAGAAGTACTTACACACCCGGGCGGTGGCCGCCTAGAGGGGAGACCTACCTACTGTATACCTACACCCCCATCTCTAACCCCCAGAAGCATTTGCAGACCTGGGTGGTGGCCGCCTTCAGGTGAAACCTTTCCTACTGTATACCTACCACTACACCTACCCTACCCCCACCTACCCTACCCCCACCTACCCGACTTCCTCCCTTGTGGTAGGTGTGATGCTGAGGATTGTTCTTGTGGTTGGAAATCATCAGTCGGGAGTCTTCCTTATCCATGGAGACCCTCCCCGCCATGTGCTCGCTCGCCTTCTGCTGGCACAGCGGTTTATGGCGTTTGATTTATTGTCTGATTTATAGGAATACAATTTGTCAATTAGATTGTGTGCTTGTAAATAGGGGCCAATTAGAGGCTGTAATCCGGGAGATCTTTTCCGTGGGAAATGTTCCTTCCAAAGAGTCATTTCAACCATTTCTCAGTGCGCTCATCATTATTATAATATACAGTGCGGGGATTATATAGAGCCAACTTTATAACAAGGATCCGATCATTTCCATCGTTTGCCGGTGCCAGCCTCTAATTGTATTCAGTTTACTCCTTGTCATACGAATGGTAAATATACCCCCCCCCCTCCCCTCCCCCCAGGGGGTGCCTGGATATCTTCCTTCTATCAGTAGCTGGGGGCAATGCTCTGCACACGTCTGTTATCAGGATGGTGTTTGTTCTGATGGAGATCAGTATGAATATAAACATTGACTCCTCTATAATGCAAATCATGTTCTTGGATCTCATTGTAGTCCTTGTCTTCTATCTCCCGGGTTCTTTCATGTCTCTGCACACACATTAGATGCCGATCTTCCCGACTAACATGACCTGCACCCAGACAGTCCTACCGATGTCTCCGTAATCCGCTCTATTTAGAAGCCTTTCACATTGAGGCGCTTGAAAACTGCCCAGAAAATGCCGGGAGCTTTTGAGGCGTTAGCGGTGCCTTTTTTTTTTTTTTTTTTTTCTTTTTACTTCAAGAACCATTTTCAGGTGCTTTAAATTTTTTTTTTTTTTTTTTTTTTGCGCTCCAATAATGCTGCTTGCAAGAGTGTTTGTTTTCTTTTTTTTTTCACCTCCCCGCCAGCGCAGCGCCCCAGTGTGAAAGCATTCATTCATTTTAATGGAAACAGGTTTTCATGAGCTTTTCAGGCACTTTTTTTTTTTTTTTTCTTTTTAGCACCAAAACACTTGGAAAGCGCTTCAGTGTGAATGGGCTACTTTCACAATGGGGGGGAGGGGGTGTTAGCGGTAAAGAACTGCTAGTTTTAGCGGGGCTTTTAAGCCCCGCTAGCAGTCGAAGAAAGGGTTAGAAGCGCCTGTATTGCGCTGCCAAAGCGATTTTTTTTTTTTTTTTTTTTTTTTTTTTTTTTTTTTTTTTTTTTTTTTTTTTTTTTTTTTTTTTTTACCCCATCCTGCAAGCGCCCCGCCCCAGTGTGAAAGCACTCAGGCTTTTACACTGCGGAGGCATGAGAGGCGTTATTTTTAGCGCTAAATCGCCTTAGTGTGAATTGGGGGTGTCAACCTCAGCTTTAAAATATAACTTTTTTTTGTAGCAAATGTAAACGGAAATGTTTTTTAAAAAATGTACAAGTTTTTCTCGCTCGCGCTCTCTCGCTCGCGCTCTCTCGCTTTCTCTCTCAGCATTGGAACTCTGGGCTGTGGAGGGGGCAGGAACGGCTGGCTCGTTGAAGCGGTGCCGATGTTCCGTCAATCGGCGAACCAGTTGGGTAGCGGAAGTGACGTTCCACCACTGCCAGGTTTGCTCATCTGATGAAACACCTGCAGTCGGAAGGCAGCGGACATCTTACTACACCCAGCTACATCTTGAATTTCACAGTAATTTTAGCTATGAAGTGAGCGTATATAAATATACTATATTGACATATTTGATGCTGTTTGGATGTTAAATATTGAAAGGGCTAAAGGTTTAGCGCTGAGCAGTGCGGGGTGTACCAACATGGCCTCCGCCCCCTTCCTACTGCTGGCATCCAGCTTCTTTCAAAATTATGCATCCAAACAGCATCACAGATGTCAATATACTATATTTTATATATGCGCTCACTTTATTGCTAAATTTATTCTGGAATTCTAGAAGTAGCTGGGTGTAGTAAGATGTCTGCTGCCGCTTCCTCTGACTGCAGGTGTCAGATGAGCAAACCTGGTAGCGGCGGACGCATGCGCAGCTGACCAAACGTCACTTCCATTATCTAATCTGAGTCGCCGATTCTGATGGCATACTGGTCCAGGCATGTGGGCAGATCCCCGAATCTTGCCTGAGCCCTGGGCGGCCTGTGTGACGGCAGACAGCCTGGGCGGCCTGTGTGACGGCAGACAGCCTGGGCGGCCTGTGTGACGGCAGACAGCCTGGGCGGCCTGTGTGACGGCAGACAGCCTGGGCGGCCTGTGTGACGGCAGACAGCCTGCTTCAGCCCGCTGTCTGCTGAAAACTGGTCACAGGAGTGCAGAACAAACTGCACTCCTGCGATCCACAGAAGTACACCCAAACCAGCTTTCCTGTACTTCTCCTTTAATACAATTTCATTATCTCGGCTCATGCCTGGATGCTATATTATGGTTTGCATTTAATGTGACAAGTCTCTGTTAGCACTTTTACATAATGTGACTATTTTGTTAATGTTTTGGCCTTTGAAGAATGTTGTTTCTATAACAATTTTTAACTTGAAGAGCGAGCTTTTCAGGTAGTACAAGCGCGTTCCATCCCCCCTCCTGGACAACTCTAGGCCTATGCGTTCCTAAACTGGCTCCCAATCCCAAGGCTGACCTTGCATTGTGCAGTCTTAGTGCGATGCGGTCATGCATGCCAGTTTGTAAATGCAAGAAAAGGTCTTATGACATGTAAGGTAAAGAGCTCCATTTTTGTTCCTGGGTCTAGTGGCTGCAGAGTAAAGTTCCTGATATGTTACGTACTTCTATACATTGGTGACTAATGCCGCAGGAGGCCCGCCATATGTAGGCCATCGTTCAGCTGTGAAAAAAAAAAAATATTTGCCGTTTTTCACGAGAAGGTGACAGACATTGAATCATCATTTGGATTCTGGTCAAAAGGTTTATGGGGGAAAACAAAATTTGTGACCCCATTGACATTATATGGCCCAGGAAAGATGGCGGACAAGCTCATGCCTACTGCACAGTTAATCTAAAGTGGTTGTAAAGGTAGAATGGTTTTTTTTTTTTTTTTTTTTTGTTGTTGTTTTTGTTTTTTTTTTAGGTAAGGTGGGAAAAAAAACACCAGTATGCAGCTCGTGCAATTGTGTGACATCGCATAACAAATTGCACTGGTCTCCACCTCCTCTCCACCTACTGTCATGGGGTGGAGAGGATATGCTAGAACACGGCGCACCATAAATGGGGGGGGGGGGGGGGTAGGAGAACATGTTCTAAAGATGAACCTATCCTTTAATATGTAGCTTAGGTTTAACACTTTCCCTCCTGGCTTCAAACTGAAATGGCCTTGGTTGGCATTAAAGTGGTTGTAAACCTGACATGAAATATGAACAAAGCATATCCCTCTATAGTGCGTACTCGTGTCGATCCAGAGACCTGGGCCCCATCCCTCCCTGGTACCAGTGTCCCGCGATCCCCCGCTGTCAGGCACCAAAGGCACCAGGACGCTGCTTCTCCAGGCCAGGGATTTGAGATCCTCCTGGCTTTCTTTCCTTGCAGCACTGACAGGACGGGCTAGACGGATTTTGATTGGTCAGTGCCCTCTGACGGAGCTGACCAATTAGAATGCCTTTTGTCTGTGCATGCTGAGGGGTACGGATAGGATCTTAAGCTGCAGGGATTTGAAATCCCTGGACTGGTGAAGTGGCGTCCCTTTGGGGGGGTCCAGTGTAAGTTCACTTTAACTACTTCATTACCGGGCATTTTCGCACCTTCCTGCCCAAGCCAATTTTCAGCTTTCAGCGCTGTCCCTTTTTAAATGCGCGGTCATGCTACATTG
This sequence comes from Aquarana catesbeiana, assembly GCF_042186555.1. Classification (NCBI taxonomy): domain Eukaryota; kingdom Metazoa; phylum Chordata; class Amphibia; order Anura; family Ranidae; genus Aquarana; species Aquarana catesbeiana. Next base: position 19,645,944 of record NC_133326.1, read on the forward strand.
TACCCAAACTAAATTTTTATCATTTTGTTCCCACAAATAGAGCTTTCTTTTGGTGGTATTTGGACACCTCTGCAGTTTTTATTTTTTGCTAAACGAATTAAAAGACCGAAAATTTTGAAGAAAAAAAAGTTTTTCTTTGTTTTTGTTATAAATTTTTGTAAATAAGTACGTTTTCGGCGGCACTGATGGGCGCTCATAGGTGGCAGTGATGGGCACTGAAAGGCTGCACTGCTGGGCACTGATGGCTGGCACTGACTTAACTGATGGGCATCACTGGCAATGGCAGGCAATTTTCTTTGGCACTGATTGGCATTTCCCTGGTGTTCCAGTGTGGTGGCCATCCCTGGTGGTCCTGGGTGGGCATCCGAGGGGGGGGCTGCGCTAATAATCAGCACAGACCCCCCCCCCCACTGTCAGGAGAGCAGCCGATCGGCTCTCCTCTACTTGCATCTCTCAGACGCGAGTGAGGGAAAGCTGATCAACGGCTCTTCCTTTTTACATCATGATCAGCCGCGATTGGACACGGCTGATCACGTGGTAAAGAGTCTTTCAGACTCTTTACCTAGATCGTAGTTGCGGTGTGTCAAACTGACACTCCGCAACAATGATCGACGAGATGCGCGCCTCCGGGGGCGCGCAGCGGCTTGGTATCCGGTGAGGATAGCGCAACCACTTTGCTGACGTCATTTTGTTATATGGTGGGCGGCAGGTGGTTAAGGTCATCCTTTTTTTTTTTTTTTTTTTTTTTTTTTTTTTTTTTTCCCTGGCTGCGCTTTAGCCGAATGACGGCTACAGCGCAGTCGCATTTTGCTGGGAGGCCGTCGTGACGTACTCGTGCTGTCTGCGCGCCCCCCCGTGGCACGTATTGGCAGTGATCTGTGATCGCTGCCTCCGGACTCAGCTCTTTACCACATGATCTGCTGTGTCCAATCACAGCAGATCACAATGTAAACAGGAGTTTCCGGTTATCGGCGATCCTCTCACACTGGAAGCGCAAGAGGAGAGATAACTGGCAAATCCACACGGGACATCTATACTGCTAATCAGGGCACTGATCACCAGTGCCGCCTCATCAGTGAAGGAGAAAAATTACTTGGGCAGGAAGGGGGTAAAAGTGCACAGAAGTGGTTAAAATCTTGACTCTGCATAAAGTTTTACTGATGGCGCTCTCCTCCTTCTGGATGTATGTTCTAAATCCGATACGTTTTTATCTTTTAGAACCTGGTCGCAGTCCATCCCTGGAAAAGTGGAGTTCTTCTCAAGCGAGGGCTCAGACACATCCATACCAATTCCTATTATAGCGCTCCAAGGTGTAGACGACTCCTATCCACCCCAAAAGAAATCCTTCATGATGTTGAAGTATATGCACGATCACTATCTGGATCAGTACGAGTGGTTCATGAGAGCGGACGACGACGTCTATATCAAAGCCGAACGCCTAGAAAGCTTCCTGCGCAACCTTAACAGCAGCGAGCCTTTGTTCTTGGGGCAGACTGGCCTGGGCACTACGGAGGAGATGGGCAAACTGGCCTTGGAGCCGGGTGAAAACTTTTGCATGGGCGGTCCTGGGGTGATTATGAGCAGAGAGGTCCTGCGGAGGATGGTTCCACACATTGGGGAGTGTCTCCGATCCATTTATACCACCCACGAGGATGTCGAAATTGGCAGATGTGTTCGGAGGTTTGCCGGAGTGCAGTGCGTTTGGTCTTATGAGGTAAGTGATGATGCCGGACGTTATAAAAAACATGCTAGGTTTGGTGGTTCTAGAACGTTGGTGCTGTGCATGCTCTGACTGCAGAGTACCTAAAATTTGAAAAGCAAGTGAACCTTTTTTATGGGAGGGTGCATGTGATCAGCACAGGGCCAATCGGCACTGTCCAGAGAGAGGGTCAGGGGTCCTGCAGTCTTAGGACAGTCAGAGGAGAATGAAAACTCCAAGTTTTAACCAGACACTGATAGAAGTCACAAGACTGCTATATACTGCTGATGAGAAAATGTATTTAGCAGTTTGTTTACTAAAATGATTGCATTTCCATGTTCTGTGGGGGACCATATATAGTGAATGCAGGGTCCTGGGTTTAGTAACACTTTTTAAAGTGGAGTTTCAGCCTGTGTAAAAAAAAAAATAAGAAAACCTAGCTACAAATACTGCAGCTGCTGACTTTTAAAATAAGGACACTTACCTGTCTCCGGGTCCAGCGATGTCGGCACCTGAGGCCGAACCGTCGATCAGCTCTCGGGGGCTTCCGCCGCCATCTTCTGGAAGGGGATCAGGAAATGAAGCCTTGTGGCTTCACTTCCCGGTTCCCTACTGCGTATGTGAGAGTCGCGCTGCGCGATCAGAACGGTCCCTGCTGTCTCTGGGACCTGTGTGTGTCCCAGCAGACCGCACGAGGGGACGGGAAGTGGCGTGGACTCCCGTGGGAGTTTACGCCCGGAAGTGGGTGCAAATACCGGTATCTGCACCCCCTCCCCCCTGAAAGGTGCCAAATGTGACACCGGAGGGGGGGAGGGTTACAAAAAGTGGAGGTTCAATTTTTGTGTGAACCTCTGCTTTAAGCACTCCTCACCCCCCTACTATGACACATTTGGCATGTCATTATTTTTTGGGGGGGGGGTTGTGGGTACCTAGTTTTGACAAGTACCCAGCTCCTACTTTCGCCTAGGCGGTCTGAGTGGTAGTTCTTCTCCTCCCCCCCCCCCCCCCCCCCCGCAATCTTCTGGGACACCTCACAGGTCCCAGAAGATTGCCCGGCCACTGAGGCGGCGCAGTGCATGCCCGGCTGTGAAACCGCAAGCTGTGACACCCGGGTGCCCACACTTGTAATGCCAGGGAGGGGTGAGGGAGAGAAGCGAGGGTTCGGGCAGCCGGCATTGCTGGTGAGTGTCTATTAAATGTCAGAAGATACGCTTTTTTTAGCGGCTGACTTTTAATAAACACACAAATCACTGGATCTCCACTTTTAATGTTTTTAGAAATCAAATCCTAGAAGAACACTTTGAGACTTTTATATTTTACACCCAGCAGAGAACTGGCCATACGTTTTTTTTTTTTTTTTTTTTTTTGTCACTGGGATTTACTCTGCAGATCTTCTGCTGATCTATTGAGCAAATACGGGAATGTACACCCCGAGCTCCTGAAATGGCGCAGATGTCAGATGAAAGCCCAGGGCAGCAACACAGATAATCTCTGACGGTTAGAAATGCGGAAAGGAACATTTTGAAGTGTGAATGTTTTTCATCATCTCCTACCTAAGCAGAATAGGTTTGAGCTTTTGTGATTATGGGTGTGACCTTCAACATTTACCGTCATTTATTTACAGAAGAAAGGCTGTGATGTCAGTATGGATTGTGAAAGTGGGTACTTAATACTGTTTAATCACTTAGAAATTCAAATCACTCCAAGTGCTTAGAGGTCACCGGAAGGTTTAATCTCCCCAAGCCCTTATTTTTTTTTTTTTTTTTTTCCCGCATTCACAAGCTATTACATTGGGTCATTTGACAAGCGGCTCTGGTTAGGCGCTCACCTATCTGCACTTTTAGACACTGATATCTTGTGACATTGTTTCCAGTCCAGTCTGCAGGAAATGAATAAGATATGAAGATGGCTCATCCTTTCCACTGAGAACGAACAAATCCTCTCATAAGGATAAAGAGACTTACTGCTGTAGGCAGCTAATTAGAGCTCTGTGTGCGGTTTCCAGACTGAGGGCAACGTTCGCGAGTTACATTTTTACACTACATAAGGGTTTTATGGCTCGGCGAAAAGTGTGCAAGTTTGGCTTCTATGGAGATGGCCAGCTGGCCTTTAGGTAGGATAGTAGAGACTTGCCACTGTAATCTCTGTAAAAAAAAAAAAAAAAAATCTCATATCTGGAAAGATCTTTTTTTGATCTAGATACACTAGATTGTCAAAAGTATTGGGACACAAGCCTTTACACCACATGGTCTTTAATGGTGTCTTAATCTGTAGGGTTCAATATTGAGTTGGCCCCGCCCTTTGCAGCTATAACCGCTTCAACTCTTCAGGGAAGGCTGTCCACAAGGTTTAGGAGTGTGTCTATGGGAATGTTTGACCATTCTTCCAGAAGCACATTTGTGAGGTCACGCACTGATGTTGGACAAGAAGGCCTGGCTAACAGTCTCCGCTCTAATTCATCCCAAAGGATTTTTATCGGGTTGAGGCCAGTCAAGTTCCTCCACCCCAAACTCGCTCATCCAGGTCTTTATGGACCTTGCTTTGAGCACTGGAGGGGACACTATGGTGTGGGGTTGTTTTTTTCAGGGGTTGGGCTTGGCCCCTTAGTTCCAATGAAGGGAACTCTTAAGGCGTCAGCATACCAAGACATTTTGGACAATTTCACGTTCCCAACTTTGTGGGAACAGTTTGGGGATGGATCCTTCCTGTTCCAACATGACTGCGCACCAGTGCACAAAGCAAGGTCCATAAAGACATGTCACAATTTAATTTGTGCAGGAATGGGTGCACGGATCTGAATGCAGACAGTGTGAGTTCGAACCTGTGCACCCATTTTGTACTGGAATAGCCGCCCAGTGCTGTTCTACAGCACCTGATGTGAACCAGGCCTAAAGACCTTTTCACACTGATCTGCGTTTGGTACGTTCTGATTGACTTACAATGGAAGGTGCACTTCAGAAAAGTTGCACTAAAGATGCAGCATGCTGTGTTTTAGCATAGTGCACATGCAGTGTTGCATAGGATTTAATGGGGAATAGTTTTCATGAGCTTTTTATTGCCCTGGAATAGTACAGAATAGGCGCACCAGGGTGAATGGGGTCTAATCACGCACATCTTGCTAACGCATTTTGGCCTCTCCCCCGAGTGCCCCCACAGCACAGCAGCTTGCTATGGGATCACCTGAGCCAAGCCGCCTGTGTCTCTCCGGGAGCCAATGGCACCTGCTGCTGTCACAGCCAGCCCAGCCTCTTGTGCTGGATCGAGATGGGGCTCATCTTAAGTATTTGGGGGGGGGGGGGGTGCGGCTGCTGCAACCCGTAGTTGAAGAAAAGAAAATCGGTTAATGCAGGGCCGGCCTTGCTGCATGTGCATTGGATCATTGTCTATAGCAGTAAGAAAACTTGCCTCCTTTCTAGCGGAGGGACCTGCTGGTGGTGCGTTCTCTGACCCAACGCATGGCCAGCACAGGCATGTTTATATTCGAGAAGAACAAACCTTGCAGGACCAACTGATTGGGAGGTTCGGCACTTTGTACATAGTGGTCTCTCTATATGGCGTTTTGCATCTTTCATCTCCCAAGTAATGCAGATTGCCAGGTGTGTTGGGGAACAATTCTGTGTTTTCACTCGAATGTTTGGCTCCTATATGAAATATCAATACCTTGGTGTTAAAGGTAACGGTAGAGCAGATCTAGACGTTAACCATGTATAATGAAAACTCTCTCGGGTGTTTTATTAGCTGTCAGTAGAATCTGACCAGTTAGACTTTCCTCCTCCTTGGCTGTTTTCTGCCTCGTTGCTCTCGCTCATTAACCCCGCCGATTCCGATTCCTCTGTCTGTACTGAATGGCTTTCTAACCACGTGGCACACTTCTCGGCATGGAAGGGGATAAGGAGCGCAGTGGATTAAACGTCATTTTCGATAAGGTCAGCAAAGGCTAATCTCTCATCACTCTGCTGGGAAAGGTGCACTAATGTTTTTTTCCTCTCGAGTGCCTGCAAAGTTTTCCAAGAGCAATGAAATCTCTTTAATGAAGATACGCATGAATGATTAATGGTATATCCTTTAAAAGGAGAAGTCCAGCCTAAGAGTAAAATTGCTACATCTACAGACATCCACGATCTAACACTATCCTATCTAACCCTATAAAGAAGAAATCCGGTATACATACCTTTTTTCTGAAGTCGATCAGGTCCGGTCCCCAGCGGGGGAAGCTCTGCAGAGGACATGGCCGATAACGGCTTCGAAATGAATGGGAAGTGACGTCACCCATACTTGCTATGGCGCTTCCGTTGTCGGCTGTGCCCTCTGCACCCACCTCTACAGCAAAGCCACCGCTGACGGCTCAGTGTGGGATCGGGTCAGATTGGCTTCAGAAAAGGTATGTATACTGAGTTTATACTTTACAGGATTATGGCCTGTACACACAATCTGAATATCGTACGACCGATATCGCTTAATAGTCGCAAGTAGGAATTGAATAGCTAAATAAAGTAACAAAATTGAATTGTCGGATGACAACTATACTGACCGAAAATCGTACGATCTGGAATCGTACGAGGAAAATTTGGACTGCGTTGGGCGGTTATTCCGTTGTAGTCCCACCACATGGACAAGGCAGAATGTCTTGTGCCCAGTTCATACCCACGGGCACAATGCGCTGGAAAAGTACTGCATGCAGGTTTTATTTTTTGGCAAACTGCCACACACTGCAGGGCCAACGATTGAACTTTGAGATGTCGGTCTATTTCAAAAAATAAAAAATCCAACATTACTGCATTGATCACAGCCGATCGTAACGTACGCCAGCCACTGCACTGTTGGTGTGAGCCACCCCTTATACTGCAGAGAAGACGGTGTCTTATACTCTTCATTCCCATTTACAGTAAAGCTGTTTTTTCATTTTGTTTTGATTTTAATCACTTGACCTCCAGAAGACCCCCCCCCCCCCTTCGTGACCAGGCCATTTTTTGCGATACGGCACTGCGTTACTTTGATGATTGAGCGGTCATGCAACCTTGTAACCAAATATGTATGTTTGTTTTTTTTGTTTTTTTTTTCCTTTCCCACCACAAATGGAGCTTTTTTGGTGTTTTTTGATCACCACTGCAGGTTTTTTTATTAACAAATATATATATATATATATATATATATATATATATATATATATATATATATATATATATATATATATATATATATATATATATATATATATATATATATATATATATATATATATATATATATATATAATCTATCTGATCCCAATGTTTTAGTTTCTGCTGTAAAACCAAATTTCTTTAATTTAGGCCTATATGTATTCTGCTACATATTTTTGGTAAAAAAAAAAAAAAAAAAGGTCTCTAAGCGTATATTGATTGGTTTAAAAAGTTAGTTTCTACAAACTATGGGTTATGTACTGGAATTTTGGTTTTACAGTTTATAGCGGGCCTGCAATATTGCTACGGACAATCTGGCACTGACACTTTGTAAGAACCAGTGACACTAATATGGTGATCAGTGCTAAAAAAATGTACTGTCACTGTACTAATGAAACTGGCAGGGAAGGGGTTAAACATCTAGGGCAGTCAAAGGGTTGGGGCTTCATGTACACTGTTGCTGGTAAACAGACAACATTTAGGGGCAGTTGAAAGTTTTCGTTTTTTTTTTTTTTTTTTTTGTTTTTGTTTTTTGCTGCCCCTGAACTCTCCTCTATCTTTTCAGTACGTGTACACAGAGTCGTTTATGGTCGTTTCTAGGCAGTTGAGTTTAAAATCATTTTTTCGAAAGCAAAAAAAATGGATTCACTTGGATGTTCAGAGGCATTTGAGACACCAAACGCTTGTAAAGGCGGTAACTTGCGTTTAGCCGCGTTTCGTTTACAGGCGTTTTTTTTTTATTTTTGAGTATGCGAAGGGAAGAAAAAGCTTGCAAAACGAGATTTTTTTTTTTTTAAACGTCCGTTTCTATCTGTCAAGTTATTCCTTTTGTAGATTAAGCATAACTGTGCCTAACCAGTGCTTTTGTGTACTGTGAGGTGCTTTTACTAAGGGAAGTGATGGGTTTTATCCCATGCTTTTACGGGGAAAGAAAATCCATTACTTTGCCCCACTGACATCGCGGAGCTCTGCCTAGGCAGGGCTCTCTGTCCTGTGTCTTCCTGACGATTGGTGGGTGCCGGCAGACATCCATTGGCCGGCACCCGCTGATCGGCCGGCATCTGATCCGTGCAATCACAGCATAGCCGGGTTGGCCTCTACCCGCAAGTGGTGGATCGCCTACTTGGTACATGATCGGGCACAGGAGAGCCACCTTGCTGCCGTATATAAGTTTTATATGGTCGGTGTCGGAAGGCAATATGATTTTTCTTTCTGGTTGATACAACAAAAGATTTGCAAGCGGTTGAGTCAAATTTTTTTTTTTTTTCTCCCTGAAGCTTGGTTTACCTGCACATAAAATGGAGAGAAGTTTAGACACTAGCCTAAATCTTTTTTTTTCTGTTTGGCATTCAAAGACAAAAGCAATAATCCAGTTGGTTGCCACATCCAGCGTCGGGTCCTTCCTTCATTACACATACTGTATGACAAAAGTTCTACATTTTAGGGTAGACACTAATCCTCGTCTCCGACCTCCTGCATTACTCATATAGGAAACAGTACATTTCCTCCACTTCTTTGAATCACTACTTCTTTTTCACTAGCAGTCTATTGCAGTATTTCCTATGTGTTGCTGGAGTCACCCCACGCCTGCTTACTGTTGGCGGTGTGCATGACCTCTGGGGTCACAAGTTGATTGAAGGAACTAGGGCCAGCTTAGTGCCAGTCTGACGTCACCCGAGGAAGCTTCTTGTCCGCACTCACTTCCCCAAATCTTCAGATTAGGCAAACCCCCGGTGTGGCAGAAGGGACCTGTCTTGTGTCCGTCTGCAGAAGCCTGGGGAAAAAAAAAATATACTGGCCACATATTGTCAGGAAGGTGGAGATTATCATCTTAACACTCTGGAGAGTAAAAGCCTTTAAGCATGTGTTCAGGGGGCCCTGCCAGTGTCTGCCCATAAAGGTTCTGGAGTTTTGAGGCTTTAAAGATAAGCAGTGCTGGGAGGTTTTTGTACAGCCTAGGATTGCCATTAACCCTTGCTGCAAAAAAAACCAAACCTGTTTTTAGAAGTGACTAAATGCTCTCTGAGCACCAAGCATTCGCTAGTCCTGGGAGTGCATTAGAACTATAATATGCGCCACAAATGTCCTGACCGAATCCAACATGGCTAAAACCATGCAGCAGGATTGGTGGGCGGGTTTGTTGGAGAGGTCTTTTTTTTTTTATTTGTTGGCACAATGAAAGATCAGCCAGCTTTTAAAGGCTTGGTTCATCTTTGGGCAAAAAAAAAAAAATAGTAATAATAAATGCATGTGTTTTAGCAAGAAAAAAGAAGAATTTATTACAGGATCTCACAAAGCATCGCACTTACTATCAAGGTGCTTCCCGCACCTCCTGTATGGGCTTTCCATTAGAAAGCTAGAGGAAGATTCAATAGATTATGATTGTGCGCTGATTACCGCACTCGTTCGTTAGGAACTCCCAAGTCCATCTGGTACTGTAGCAGAAGAGGCTTAAAGGGGTTGAAAACCTGTAGTGCAGCAGTCCCCCAGAGCCCCTCTTTACTTACCTGAACCCGATCGTTCCATTTTCAGGGACAAGCACACCTGCTCCAGCCGCTGTCTCAGGTCTTCATATGATAGATTGATGGCAGCGCAGCTATTGGCTCCCGTTGCTGTCAATCAAATCCAGTGACAGGGCGGTTGGGCAGGGCCCGAGTCCTGCCTGTGTCAATGGACGGAAGCACGCCCGCATGAGTGTTCCCTTTTGGAGGGGGCACTCGATGTGGGGAGGAGTGCCGCTGGGGGACCCCAGAAGAGTATTGGGGCTGCTCTGTGCAAAACTCTTGCAAAGAGGAGGGAAGTATAACACGTGTGTTTGTTTGTATTTTTTTGTTTTTTTATTTTTTTTTTAACAAACCGTTACAACCCCTTAAAGAGAAGTATTGGATTTTTTTTTTTTTGAAGAAGAAGAATCGTACTTACCTAGGTGGATGCAGGTCTGATGCTGCATCTGTCCCCCGCCGGCTCTAAAACTGAGACTCGAGCGATCAAAGGCCGCTGATCACTTGGTTCTCAGAGCTGGTTGCTGTCAGGGTGGGGGAGAAACCCCAACTTCTGTGATGGTGGTGGTTGTTGGTTTTGTGGGTGCAGGGGGGGGCATTTGCACCAGGTTACTCCCTTAGCCCTGGTTCACACTGGTGTGATTCATCATGCGATTTGACAGTTCAAAATCGCATGACAGGTTGCACCCCACTTTTTTTGGAGGGGGGGGTTGGGAGAGAGGATTTCATTGCGACTTGCATTAACTTCTGTTAATTGAAGTCGCAATGAAATGGGAGGTGCAAATCACACTGATCTGTGGCTTCAGAATTGCGCTGAAGTAGTGCGATTTTCAAAGCTGCACTGATGTGAATGAGGGCAAAATACAGGTGTAACAGTGCAAAAGGTGAACTTGGCTCCCCCCCCCCCAACCAGCATCCCTTTTTTTTCTTTGAAAGCAGAACTTCACCCAAAAGGGGTGGTTCTGTTCTTCTCCCCCCACCTTGACATTTGGCACATTTATTTTTGAGGGGGAGAGTTTTGACAGGAAACCTGCTCCCTTACTTCCATGGCAACCCAAGCGCATGTTCAATCCCCCTCTTTTCCCTGCTGCCTTCTGGGACACATCACAGAAAGCTGGGGGGCCATTCGGATACTGCGCGGCTCGCGCATGTGCAGTGAAGTGGCAAACGCACAGCCGGCTGCCCAGTTGGTATGCCAGGGACCGAAGCCGGTGAGGACAGCGCTGGATCATGACACGGGTGTCTACTTTATTATTATTTATTTTTTTTATTCAGCTACAATTTTTGTAGCCGCTGGCTTTTTTTCATTTTTCAAAAGATGACTGAAGAACCGCTTTTAAGGCGCCTCTGAAGTTACCAATCTCGTGTTTTGAGATTTGTTGGCATTATGCGTTGGACGTTCGTATTTTTCTTTTAATTTGTACATTTGGTACTCTAAAGAAAACATTTTGACTTCTGTCCTAAAGGAGTCATTGAAAAGTCCGGCACAGAGTGAGGAGCTTCATGTATTGGTGTCTCGGGGATTAAATGTGGAGGAAAAGGCAAAATGTGAATTCCAAACCTACCAATTGAGCAGCAGCCTTGTTTACTTTACTGGCCTGCAGAGGGTATATCTTACAGACCGAGCCTTGTTAGGATTCTGGATGGCACAAGGCCTGTTTGTAACAACTCTTCACCTAGGCTCCAACACTGCTCTCTATAATTAGTACGGGACACTTTCCTCTGCAAGCACACTGCTGGAGCAGCAAAGGTATGCGTTCAGCTGATTAGACCCGTTCGGTGGGTATACTGTCCTAGTGAGCAGCAGAAAGAGCTGTAGTCTCCGTGACTATCAAGGATAAATGCTGTATTCACTTGATTTAAAATGGGGAGGAACAGAAGTAGTTTTGTGCTCCGCTCTGTCTCTCTGGTTTTGCCTATCTGTCGTCTTCTCCTGAAAAGACATTAAGTATTCTACAGTCTAATGCAGCCTTACTCAACCTTTTCAACACAGAGGAACCCTTGAAAGAAATTTCCAGTCTCAGGGAACCCCTGCTTAAACTATCTACTCATGATATATTAGTGTGATGGTCAGTGTTCCTTATACTTGTGGTCATTGGGAAGAATTACCCCCTCACAGATGGCTAAAAATATCAATTGTGTCAGTGGGAACTTGTCTAAGAGGCAGAAATTGCTCAAGGAACCTCTAGAGGAACCCTGCATTGGTGTGATGGTCAGTGGGAGGAATGCTGCTTACACTTGTGACCTTTTGGGAAGTTATCCCCCTTACCGATAACTAAAAGCATCAATGGTGCCAGTAGGAACTTATTGGGGAGGCACAAATTGGCCATTGCTCAAGGAGCCTCTGGAGGAACCATGGTTGAGAAACCCTACTTTGGTGTGATGGTCCTGGAAAGAATGCATCTTAAACTTGTGGCCATTGGAAAGAATTGCCACCTTACAGATAGCGAAAAGGATCAATTGTGCCAGTGGGAACTTATCTGAGAGGAAGAAATTGCTCAGGGATCCCCTAGCAACCTCTGGAGGAACCATGGTTGAGAAACCCTAGTTTGGTGTGATGGTCCTGGAGAGAATGCGTCTTAAACTTGTGGCCATTGGAAAGAATTGCCACCTTACAGATAGCGAAAAGGATCAATTGTGCCAGTGGGAACTTATCTGAGAGGAAGAAATTGCTCAGGGGTCCCCTAGCAATCTCTGGAGGAACCCTGGTTGCGAAACCTCGGGCCTAATGGAATAATATGACACATTAGCACTTTTTTTTTTCTTGCAATGCAAAAGCTGCTAACGTGCATTCTAGAATGTGACGCCATGGTGTTGCGTTTGGATGGCATTGACCTAAAAGTCAATGCAACGTGCAAGACTCTTCTCCAATGCACTGCCACACAGCGCATTGGTGGGCCGCCATGTTGAAGACCAGACTTTCTGGTGGTCGGACATTTTTACGTGTACTGAAAAATGTACAAAAAAAGCTCCGGGTCTTGTGGCTGTTCTCGGTTGTATGATGTCACCAGTTAAAAAGTAAATGGCTCCTTCCCGTCCGCGGTCCTTAATTTGGCCCTTAATTCATGTAACCTGCATTTCTGGCAAGTGTTTTTCAGTCATTCTTGTTCTGTATAATTGCATCCAAATTTCTGTCATCCTCCTAGCATTTGTGTCACTCCACTACCTAATCATTACTGGGATAATACACGCCTCTGGGATTCTTGCTGTTCTGCAAGGATTGTAAAGATTAAAGTAATTTAAACGAGTGTTAAAAAAAATTGTGTAATCTGTTCCAAGCATTGCTCCAGATTTCATGTCCATTTAAACCCCGGTGTACTCACACACACTTGTTGGGCACTCTCTGTTCAGACTGCGCACATTTTTTGGGCTTTGAGTCTTTTCACCACAGGAATCGGAAAAGACCAGGTCTAATCCATAGTTAATTAAACCAGCATGAGTTATAAAGCCGATCCCCTTAGATTGCAGCTGTGGAGATGGAAAAGCTGTTCTATCTTCCGTCATCCCATGCAAATGTCTCTGCTGGCCTGTCCGCGTGGCCCTTTCATGATGCCCGGATTAGAGACGCAGACTTGCCACTTCTTTTTTTTTTTTTTGTTCAGATCACGTTAAAGCCAGGATGTTGGATTGGGATGTTGTGTAGAAGGAGGGGGTGCATGTGCTGTCCATGTGTGTGAAGCCGAGTCAGGCATAGGTCAAATAAATGCTAAATGCAATCATGTCTGGGTCCCATACGCATAAATATACTCACTGCCATAATGGATGAATAATAATGGCAATGTTGCTCATAAACAATCAAACCAGTAAAAAGAAAAAGTTAGATTCTTTCATTTTTAAAGTACATTGCCTTCTCTTAATTTATTGAGCCATTGTTCCCTAAGTGTGTGACTTCCTGAGTGTTTGTATTTTGTGTCCCTCCTTTACTGTGTGGTGTGTTTTTTTTTTTTTTTTTTTGTGTTCCAAGTGGACTATAAAGCAGCTGGTAGCCACACCAATGGACTTAATGTGCAGATGAGATGCCAACAAGACTTTGCATAGCAATCCCTTTGATCTTCTAAATTTTTCATTTTGTGTTTTGATCTCTTCCACTACCTGTGACCTCGTTTCCTAGAGTTGGTATGTAATCTCCAATATCCATCTCCATTTGGTCCTCAAGCTTCCCAGAGGAACAAGATATTTTTTTGGAATGACTAAAGAGCGATGCATGACAGCCCAAGTCAAGTTCTGACTTGCGTTTTAGATCTTTAAAAGGGTTGTAAACCTTCGTGTTTTTTCCCTCTTTAATTTATTATATCCATTAAGGTGAAAAATCTTCTGACACACTGACTGCCCCCCCCCCCCCCCCCCAATGGCCTGAGCCCGTTCGTTTTCCCTCAGACGCGCTCTTGATTGGATGGATTAATAGCAGCGCAGCCATTGGCTACTGCTGCTGTCAATCAAATTCAATGACGCGGGGGGCCGGGGCAGAGTCTGCATTGTAATACATTGAGGAGACATGCAGGGTCTTTTAGACTCTGCATGTCTCATTAAGGAAAACCTGTTACCTAAAAAATCATCACATAGGGGACTTTTTTTTTTTTTTCTCCCCCCCCCCCCCCCCCCCCACCCTGTGTGATTGAGAGAAAAAAAAAAAAAAAAAACCGACTTCCACCCAAAAAAGGAACTTCTGCTGTAAGTGTAGGTGACCCCCTGACATGCCACGTTTGGCATGTTATTTTTGGGGGGTGGGGGCAGATACCCTCTTTTTAGAGGCATCAAGCTCCCGTTTCCTCCCGGGGCTCCGCGGCGCCGGAAGGAAGTTCAGCTAACCCCCCACCCCCGTCCCTGAAATGTTCTTGGACATGTCACAGGTCCCAGAAGATTGCCCGGCTCGTGCATTCGCAGTGCGTGCCCGGCTGTGCAGCCACAGCCAAGCGCCCAGTTACAATGCCGGCACCACAGAAAGGGAGAGGAGAGGGGCTTCGTTCGTCTGCATCGCTGGACCGTGGGATAGGTGAGTGTCTGATTATTAAAAGTCAGCAGCTACAAAAAGAGGATGCTCGGATTATCTAGGCAAAGATCAGAACTTCCCTTTTTGGTTAAGTTCCGCTTTAAGGCATGCAATAAATCATGGAAAGTTCAGAAGGCGGCTGTGGAGCTGCCATGGCTTAGGCCACTTTCACACTGGGGCGGTGGGGGCGTCGGCGGTACAACAGCGCTATTTTTAGCGCTGCTGTACCGTCCTTCTTGCAGCGGTATTCGGCCGCTAGCGGTGCGGTTTTAACCCCCGCTGGCGGCCGAAAAAGGGTTAAAATCCCTCGTACAGCGCGGCTATAGCCGCGGTATTGATTTCAATGGGCAGGAGCGGTGAATACACCGCTCCTTCACTGCTCCAAAAAAGCGGTTTGCAGGACTTTTTTCACCGCCCTGCCTGCGTACCGCTTCAGTGTGAAAGCCCTCGGGCTTTCACACTGAACAAACAGCGGAGGCTGTTTAGGGGCGGTTTGCAGGCGGTATTTTTAGCGCAATACTGCCTGCAAACCGCCCCAGTGTGAAAGGGGTCTTAGTTTTATTATGAATGGTTCCTCATCGCATATTTTTTTTTATTTTTTTATTTTTTTTTTTATCCTCCATAGACTAGATTAATACTAGTGGTCACTTTTTCTTGCCTATTATCCTTGGTGCCGTATTTTCAATAGTGTGTCTGATGGGTACAGTTTAACAAGGCGGAGGAGAGGTTGCGGGTTCATGGCTGGGATTGTAGTGTTAGAATGCAGCCATTTGATTTACCGCTTGCTGACTCAAGTCTCGCAGACAAGTGTGGAACAAGGTGAGCTATGAATAACGTGCGTCTTCACCTCCGCTCTCCAGGCACGCCATTCTGGGCTTTGGAGGGAGCACCGGCTTCACGTCCAACTTTAATCTTCCCTCATTGTTCTCTATTCTAGAGCATTATGACACAACTTAATACGGTACTTCCTTTTATAAAACCAATTCTTTTTATATAAAGCACAACCATAGCAATTCTTCTTTTAATCTTTATAATGACCCCCTTTCATGTTTTGAGGTAATGTAATTGCTCAGTTTTGTCTTTAACTTTTTAAATTTAAAAAAATGTTGGCAAGGTTACAACCAACAGAGGTAATAAAATGGTTAAATAAAACTCCTAGGGGTTAAAGTTAGATCTCTCTCTCCCTCTCCCTCTCTCTCCAGCCGCTGTGCCCATTAAAAGCACCTTGTTGGCGTTTTTCTTCTAAGATCATTCAGAATTCATTGCAGATGACCTGCAGTTGCTCCTTTTTTTTTTTTTTTTTTTTTTTTTTTCTCCCATGTGGTAGTTCGGGATGCTTTTACATTGAGGAGAAAAAGCCTGTCAATGCTCACCAACAATCCCACAACCACCCCCATTCTCACTATTTTCGGGGGCACAATGATAAATCCTGGCAAAGGGGCTAAGATTTCCGTGGTCAGTAATAATGGGTATCTTGTACATGCTCTTATGCAGGACTTTTTAGATTTAAAAATTATATTTTGTTGTCTGGTTTTTACCAGTTAAGGTAATTTACCTTTAAATCAGGGGTCTGAAACTGGTGGCCCTCCAGCTGTTGCGAAACTACAAGTCCCATCATGCCTCTTTCTGTAGGAGTCATGCTTGTAACTGTCAGCCTTGCAATGCCTCATGGGACTTGTAGTTTCGCAACAGCTGGAGGGCCGCCAGTTTGAGACCCCTGCGGCTCAAACTATATCTTGCATTGAAGGAATAAAACTGCCATTGCTGACCACCTTCTGAAACAGCAGTTGCCTGGCTGTGTCTGCCTTTGCGATTTTTGAGTCCCAGGCCTGGGACAGGCGTGCAATAGTATGAGAACTGTTTACTTCCTAATTTCTATCTACCTTTCTGAGTCAATGAACTTTTGAAACCAAAGCTTCATTATAACAGCCTGGGAACTACTGTTCTCAAAAGGAGAAGTCTTCAATGACAGCCCACCCAGTTCTCTTTATGACAGGTGAACTTTAACCTCTTGCCGACCGCACCATAGTCGAATGACAGCTAAAGCAAGGGTTGTCCAGTTCTGGGTTGGCTTCTATTGATGTCCCCCCAGAACTGCACGCACCCAGTGTGCTCTGTAATCGCTGCGACCTTTTGATCGTAGGTTGGGGTAAAAAGCCAATCACAGCGGCTCTTTACCACGTGATCAGCTGTGTCCAATCACAGCTGACCACGATATGCTAGTGAACACACTCTTGCTAGTTATCGGCATTCCTTTCCTCCTGCTGTCAGAGGCGAGCCGATAACAGCAAGTGTGAAAGACAACTACACTGATAATTGGGGGGGTCCTGATCATCATCGTTTGGGGTCCTCCAAAAATTGCCTGTTCACAAAATTTTATAACCAACTTTTTTTTTTTTTTATTGGGTTTTTGTTTTTATTTTTTTTTAACAAAAAAAACCCCAGTGGTGATTAAAAACCACCAAAAATCTTGTGTGAACAAATTAATAAAAATGTCACATGGGTACCAGCGTTGCATTGACTGCGCAATTGTCATTCAAAGTGTGACCGCGCTGAAAATTTGGCCTGGGCAGGAAGGGGGTGGAAGAGCCTTGTAGTAGGCATGTGGTTAAACCAGGATGAGCCCTGGCAGCGGCATGGGACAGAGGTGCACTAGCTGGTGGTTTTGGTCACACCTGCTCTCCCACCGCTCTGGTCCAGTCTTTACTGGGAGGACCTCAATGTCTCGGCGCTCACCAGTCTCTGGGATGTAGGTGGAGAAATGGTTAAGCTGGTCTCCTCTAATAAGCCATTCCGCACCCCCCCCCAAATCTCTCTTCAGCTGTAAAAGGATATCACTCAGGATATGGTTTAAGAGAAGGGGGTGAATGAAGTCCTCCCCGTGCATTTACAAAGCCCACATTGTTCAGACCCATTGCCAGCCCCCTGCCCAGCGCTTGCTTGCAGCTCCTCTCCCTGCGAGAGGATATTGAATTCAAGTTATCTTGTGATAAGTGATATATTACAGAAGCCTTTTCTGCACAATGGCTCAGTCACAAAACAGAAAAACACCTTCCGTTCCCATTTACCTCCTACTAAAAGGCACATTGTCATCTTCAGGAATGATTGAAAGGATCCTTTTTATTCAGGAAGACTCTGGTTACTGCATAGTAATGGAAGACATCTCTGCGATTTTCTGTGCAGGCCTGTCCATGAAGCAGGGCTCAGAGCGGTGCTGGATTCCGCATGATAAAGTCGTCCCCCCCCAATATGCTGTGTTAATTTGTTTTGTCGTCAACAATGTGAAATATTTTTAGTCTTGGCGAACTGATGCATCCTCTTCTTCTTTTTTTTTTTTTTTTTTTTTTTTCCCCTCTCTGCGCATCAAACAATACCCAATTGGCTGTTTAAGATTAGCTCAGCTGCTGCGTATTCTCTTGAGACCATTTTATTTCAGTTTGACGAGGGAATAAGTGATGTTCAATGCCTTTAATTCAATTCCCTGTGATTACCCAGAGGAAGACTCCCCAGTGACTAATAAAGAGCCTTACCAGGCACGTTATTCCTAGTGAGAGTCTCGCCACGCCGAACTGTCTGGGGGTGGCAGAATTTTTTTTTATTTTACAGTCGTATTCTTTAATGGTAAATGCGGGTCAGATTGGGGGGGGGGGGGGGGTGCGTCTAGACCAGGGGTAGGCAAACTGGGGACGTCCAGCTTTTACAGAACTACAAGTCCCATCAATACCTTTGGGAGTAATTGTAGCTGCCAGCCTTGCAATGCCTCATGGGAAATGTGGTTCCACAACAGCTGAAGGGCCCCCAGGTTGCCTACCTTTTTGGTCTAGGCCAGTGATGGTGAACCTTGGCACCCCATATGTTTTGGAACTACATTTCCCATGATGCTCTTGCACTCTGCAGTGTTGAGCATCATGGGAAATGTAGTTCCAAAACATCTGGGGTGCCAAGGTTCTCCATCACTGGTCTAGGCCAGGGGTCTCAAACTGGCTGCCCTCCAGCTTTTGCAGACCTGCAAGTCCTATAATGCCTCTGCCTATGGGAGTCATGCTTGTAACTGTCAACCTTGCAATGCATCATGGGACTTGTAGATTTGCAACAACTGGAGGGCTACCAGTTTGAGACCCCTGGTCTAGGCTATACAGATGATCGGGGACGGATTTCAAGTAAATGCCCACTAATACCTTACCTTAAAGTGTGGAAAATGAGTAGGGCGGTTCCCAACACCACCATTCTCTTGAATGGTAAAGTTTTGTTGTAATTGCAGAATTCGAGGAGGGGATGGATTTTTTTTTTTTTTTTTTTTTTTTTTTTTTTGCATAGTTATGTTGTTGTCGGTTAGTTCTGGTTGTGTAGTTTCCAGGTGAGTGCTGTAGGATGGATGGTATGGATGGTAGAGGGAGGAGTGTGGGTGCTGTAGATGGATGTATGGAGAGGAGTGTAGGGTGCTGTAGATGGATGGTATGGAGAGGAGTGTTTGGTGCTGTAGATGGATGGTATGGAGAGGAGTCTTGGGTGCTGTGGATGAATGGGAGAGGAGATGAGTGTTGGGTGCTGTAGATGGATGGTATGGAGTGAAGTGTTGGGTGCTGGAGATGGATGGTATGGATTGGAGAGGAGTGTTGGGTGCTGGAGATGGATGGTATGGATTGGAGAGGAGTGCTGGGTGCTGGAGATGGATGGTATGGATTGGAGAGGAGAGTTGGGTGCTGTAGATGGATGGTGTGGAGTGAAGTGTTGGGTGCTGGAGATGGATGGTATGGAGTGTTGGGTGCTGGAGATGGATGGTATGGATTGGAGAGGAGTGTTGGGTGCTGGAGATGGATGGTATGGATTGGAGAGGAGTGTTGGGTGCTGGAGATGGATGGTATGGTATGGATTGGAGAGGAGTGTTGGGTGCTGGAGATGGATGGTATGGTATGGATTGGAGAGGAGTGCTGGGTGCTGGAGATGGATGGTATGGATTGGAGAGGAGTGTTGGGTGCTGGAGATGGATGGTATGGATTGGAGAGGAGTGTTGGGTGCTGGAGATGGATGGTATGGATTGGAGAGGGGTGCTGGAGATGGATGGTATGGATTGGAGAGGAGTGTTGGGTGCTGGAGATGGATGGTATGGATTGAAGAGGAGTGTTGGGTGCTGGAGATGGATGGTATGGATTGGAGATGAGTGTTGGTGCTGGAGATGGATGGTATGGAGATGAGTTTTGGGTCCTTGCTGTGCTCTCTATCTTGGCCCTGTGTTGTAGTGGTGAATCTGAGGACATGTTGTTCTCATTTTGATAATTTTGTGCTTTTGCTTCTGCATTTCTTTCCACCTCTCCTCTTCACACATAGTCATTGTTGGTTAACCACTTGTTTGCATAGAATACGTATTGGAAGCTCTGACTTCCTGTGTCGGGTTGTACACAACATGTAGTCTTATCTCTCGGCCTTCAATCAGTTTAGCACAGTTTCAGTCTTGCTTCAAAAAACCTCTTCTTCTATTTTTATGTCTGTGGTGAAGATATTGTTTTGCTTTAGTGGAGTTTTATTTTTGTGACATAAAAACTACCATCGGGACGTCGTCTTGTCTCCGGACTTTGCTGATTTTAATTGAAGATATTAAAGAGGCACTCCACTTTTTGTTGAGAGAAAAAAAACCTTCCTCTCTGGGTGATCTCTGTACATTGCAGGGATATTACTCGGGGTGGATTTGATTTAAATCCTTTTTTTTTTTTTTTTTAAAGAGCAACTGTCATCTCTGACCCGCTGTTGGCTCCTCCTCTGACCCGCTGTTGGCTCCTCCTCTGACCCGCTGTTGGCTCCTCCTCTGACCCGCTGTTGGCTCCTCCTCTGACCCGCTGTTGGCTCCTCCTCTGACCCGCTGTTGGCTCCTCCTCTGACCCGCTGTTGGCTCCTCCTCTGACCCGCTGTTGGCTCCTCCTCTGACCCGCTGTTGGCTCCTCCTCTGACCCGCTGTTGGCTCCTCCTCTGACCCGCTGTTGGCTCCTCCTCTGACCCGCTGTTGGCTCCTCCCCTGACCCGCTTGTTGACTCTCCGACAGTCCCATTCACTTTAATGGGACGGCTGGTGATACCTCAGTGACACAACAAGGTGAGGGACGTGGCGGCAGCAGGTGAGGGGATGTCCACTAACAGGCGCTGCCATGATAGATCTGAAATGACAGGTGCTCTTTAAATGTAAGGACTTATTCTTGCTGGTAGTTGGAATCTTTATATTTTCAAACAAACAATGAAGGTTTCCTATTTAGAATAATAAGCTGTCAGGTTAGTAAAACAGCGATATCAGAACTGATTCAATCATACAGTTTGTAGTGTACATAGATTTGCAAAACAATGGGATAAAGGAATATTCCTGAGCTTAGTTTTATCTCATGGTTACTATGAAATTGTGTGAATGTATCAATGCAGTGCATGTTATCTCAGCTTGTATTCACTGAATGAGTTTACCACAAAATGTAAATATTGCAGAATATACAGCCTTGTGCTACATAACTAAGCTCCATTTCATGCTGAATAAAATACATTAATAATGTATCTTAAAGTGGATGTAAACGCTCATCCTTTCTAAACTACTGCCATAGTAACCTGTAAAAAAATTTTAAGTACCAGAAGTTTGGCGCCATTCCACGAGTGTGTAGATATCGATTTACTTGGCGTAACATTATGCAAAAAAAAATAAAGCATTTGAAAAATTCCTGCGCAAATACCATGTGATGTAAGCAGATGCAATGATCACCATTTTATTCCCTAGATCAGTGATGGTGAACCTCGGCACCCCAGATGTTTTGGAACTACATTTCCCATGATGCTCCACTACACTGCAGAGTGCATGAGCATCATGGGAAATGTAGTTCCAAAACATCTGGGGTGCCGAGGTTCACCATCACTGGTCTAGAGTCTCTGCTAAAAGCATGTTTGCAGGTTCTGAGTAATTTTCTAGCAAAAAAAAAAAAAGATTTTTACATTTTAGGAGAGGAGTGCCAGAAAAGGCACGATATGGAAGTGGTTAAAGGCCACAATTGCCTTTCCTGTAAAAGCTTCTGTACATTCGTGTGTGCCCAGAAGATTGGTGTATTTAAACCCAAAAACAAAAATGTATTTGTCCTAAGATAGGCAGGGTACTTTTTTTTTTTTTTTTTTTTTTTTTATTTTAGAGAGTTCCAGTCTCCTGTGGAAAATATCCCTGAACTCCGCGTTAAGCTGGCCCTTGATGCCGGCTCACACTGCTGCGATTAGAGTTCAAAGTTGCATGACAAGTCACACCCCATTAATGGCAATGGGACCGTTCTCATCGGTGCGTCTCAGAAGAAGGTTCCTGCACTACTATTGGGCGACTTCATCACAACTTACATTGACTTCTGTTAATGGAGTCACAAGCCATAATAAAGTAGAGCGGGATGTTGGCTGTCAGTCGCACAACTTTGTGTCCACGTCGATGTGAACCGTCACCAACTGTCCAAGGCGTGCCTACACCGGCCTTTTCATCGCTGTCCTCCGATCACTGGCCTTATCGCTTGTTCTGGGGAACTGTTAGAGCCCTTTCACACTGGGGCGGTTTGCAGGCGCTATTGCGCTAATAATAGCGCCTGCACACCGCCCCGAAAGTGCCGCTGCTGTGTATCCAGTGTGCAAGCCCCGAGGGCTTGCACACTGGAGCAATGCGCTGGCAGGACTGTAAAAAAAAGTCCTGCCAGCAGCATCTTCGGAGCGGTGAAGGAGCGGTGTGTATACCGCTCCTGCCCATTGAAATCAATGGGACGGCACGGCTATACCGCCGGCAAAGCGCCTCTGCAGAGGCGCTTTGCGGTGGTATTTAACCCTTTCTCGGCCGCTAGCGGGGGGTAAAACCGACCCGCTAGCGGCCGCATACCGACGGTAAAACGCCGCTAACAATAGCGGCGTTTTACCGCCGACGCCGCCCCCCGCCCCAGTGTGCAAGGGCTCTTAATGTGTTGTCTTTGCCCTCTTGTTTAGTCTTCCTTGTCATATGAGGGGTCATTTGCTAAATATTGAATAAAATGAGATGCAAGCGGACCTGAAAGTGTTTAACCACTTCAAGCCCCGGCAGGATTTACCCCCTTAATGACCAGGCCATTTTTTTTTGCATTACGGCACTGTCGCTTTATCTGCACGGTCGTGCGACATTGTACCCAAACAAATTGACGCACACGCACACACCACACACACACACCACACACACCACACACACACCACACACACACACCACACACACCACACACACACCACACACACACACCACACACACCACACACACACCACACACACACACCACACACACCACACACACACACCACACACACCACACACACACACCACACACACCACACACACACCACACACACACACCACACACACCACACACACACCACACACACCACACGCACCACACGCACCACACCACACGCACCACACCACACACACACCACACCACACACACCACACACACACACACCACACACACCACACACACACCACACCACACCACACACACACCACACACACCACACACACACCACACACACCACACGCACCACACCACACGCACCACACCACACACACACCACACACACACACACCACACACACACACACCACACACACACACACCACACACACACCACACACACACCACACACCACACACACACCACACACACACCACACACACACCACACACCACACACACACCACACACACACCACACACACCACACACACACACACACACACACACACACACACCACACCACACACACACACACCACACCACACCACACACACACCACACCACACACACCACACACACCACACACACCACACACACACCACACACCACACCACACACACACCACACACACACCACACACCACACACCACACACACACACACACACCCACACACCACACACCACACACCACACCACACACCCACACACCACCACACACACACCACACACCACACACACACCACACACACACCACACACCCACACACACACCACACACACACCACACACCACACACACACCACACACACACCACACACCCACACACACACCACACACACACCACACACCACACACACACCACACACACACCACACACACACCACACACCCACACACACACCACACACCACACACACACCACACACACACCACACACCCACACACACCACACACACACCCACACCACCACACACACACACACCACACACACACCACACACCACACAACACACACACACACACACACACACACAGCTTTCTTTTGCTGGTATTTGTTCACCTCTGCGGGTTTTTCTTTGTTTTATAGCACAAAAAAATGGAGTTTTACAGCGGCCAATACAAACCTCCTCATCAGTCACCTACCGGCCAACATAAGTCTCTGTTCAGCTCTTTCCCCGACCACAATGTTTGCCTAGGTAAGGAGTTTATCTAATCTTTGATTATTAGAACGCTCTCTATACATCGTTAGATGAAACGCTCTCCAAACAATGATAAAAGTAGCGCGGCTTCTACATTCCTCCGCACCGTGCCAGCCTGGGAGAAGACTAGTCCAATATATATTCTTCTACATAGTTTTGGTTAAAAAAAAAAATCCCAATAAGCGTATATTGATTGGTTTCCACAAAAGTTAGCGTGCCTACAAAAGAGGGGATAGATTTAGGAACTTCTTAAATTTTTTTTTTTTTTTCTTTTTCTTGTTTTTACTGCTAATGGTGGCAATCTGCAATTTTTAGCGCAACTGAGACATTGCGGGGGGCAAATCTGACACTCTGGAGGGGGGGGGGGGGCTCTGACACTCTGGGGGGGGGGGCCTCTGACACGGGGGGGGGGGGGGCCTCTGACACTCTGGGGGGGGGGGGCGGCCCAATTCTGACCACTCTGGTGGGGGGGGGGGCCCAATTCTGACACTCTGGTGGGGGGGGGGGGGCCCAATTCTGACACTCTGGTGGGGGGGGGGGCCCAATTCTGACACTCTGGTGGGGGGGGGGCCCAATTCTGACACTCTGGTGGGGGGGGGGCCCAATTCTGACACTCTGGTGGGGGGGGGGCCCAATTCTGACACTCTGGTGGGGGGGGGCCCAATTCTGACACTCTGGTGGGGGGGGCCCAATTCTGACACTGGTGGGGGGGGCCCAATTCTGACACTGGTGGGGGGGGGGCCCCAATTCTGACACTCTGGTGGGGGGGGGGGCAATTCTGACACTCTGGGGGGGGGGGCAATTCTGACACTCTGGGGGGGGGGCAATTCTGACACACTGGTGGGGGGGGGGCAATTCTGACACACTGGTGGGGGGGGGGCCAATTCTGACACTGGTGGGGGGGGGGGGGGGGCCCAATTTCTGACGGGGGGGGGGGGGCAATTCTGACACTCTGGTGGGGGGGGGGGGGGCAATTCTGACACTCTGGTGGGGGGGGGCCCAATTCTGACACTCTGGTGGGGGGGGGGGGCCCAATTCTGACACTCTGGTGGGGGGGGGGCCCCAATTCTGACACTCTGGTGGGGGGGGGGCCCAATTCTGACACTGGTGGGGGGGGCCCAATTCTGACACTCTGGTGGGGGGGGGCCCCAATTCTGACACTCTGGGGGGGGGGGGGGGGCAATTCTGACTCTGGTGGGGGGGGGGCAATTCTGACACTCTGGTGGGGGGGGGGGGGGCCAATTCTGACACTCTGGTGGGGGGGGCAATTCTGACACTCTGGTGGGGGGGGGGCCCAATTCTGACACTCTGGTGGGGGGGGGCCAATTCTGACACTCTGGTGGGGGGGGGGGGGCCCAATTCTGACACTCTGGTGGGGGGGGCAATTCTGACACTGGTGTGGGGGGGGCCCAATTCTGACACTGGTGGGGGGGGCAATTCTGACACTCTGGGGGGGGGGGCCAATTCTGACACTCTGGTGGGGGGGGGGGCCCAATTCTGACACTCTGGTGGGGGGGGCCCCCAATTCTGACACTCTGGTGGGGGGGGGCCCCCAATTCTGACACTCTGGTGGGGGGGGGGCCCCCAATTCTGACACTCTGGTGGGGGGGGGGCCAATTCTGACACTCTGGTGGGGGGGGGCAATTCTGACACTCTGGTGGGGGGGCCAATTCTGACACTCTGGTGGGGGGGGGCCCAATTCTGACACTCTGGTGGGGGGGGGCAATTCTGACACTCTGGTGGGGGGGGGCCCAATTCTGACACTCTGGTGGGGGGGGGCCCCAATTCTGACACTCTGGTGGGGGGGGGGCCCCAATTCTGACACTCTGGTGGGGGGGGGGCCCAATTCTGACACTCTGGTGGGGGGGGGGCCCAATTCTGACACTCTGGTGGGGGGGGGGCCCAATTCTGACACTCTGGGTGGGGGGGGGGCCCAATTCTGACACTCTGGTGGGGGGGGGCCCAATTCTGACACTGGTGTGGGGGGGGCCCAATTCTGACACTGGTGGGGGGGCAATTCTGACACTCTGGGTGGGGGGGGGGGGGGCCAATTCTG